>NW_015167553.1:368905-415138 GCF_001447785.1 Gekko japonicus
CCCCGAGTCAATCAGTGCTTTTACTCGCACATGTGTTCCCAGGATTGGATTTAACAGCGAAACAGTCACAAAAAATAATGAGGGGGGTTCTCTCACCACCATAGGCGCCTCCGGACTTAAGAGGTCCTGCTGCTGTGCGCCCTTCACAGCAGGACGTTCCCGTTTTCCGCCGGTTCAGGATCGGAGTCAGTCGCGTCTTCCAGGGGTTCTACTGTCGCAGCTTGTAATGCCGGGGAAAATTTGGGTTTGGCGCTCCCTCTTTTCGGTTGAGTAGTTGTTTTCCCTTTCGGCGTCGGTGTCGTAGGCTTGTCCTTCCCTTGACCGGTTCCACAGTCCGCGGCAAAATGGCCCCTTTCCCCGCACTTCAGGGACAGTCTCATCTTCATTCTCAGCTCTCTGGCTGCATCTGACAGGCGGGCAGGTTTCGACTTCGTGGCAGGGTTTGGGGTCCTTCTCCCTCCGCTGGCTGCCAAGTCAAGCCGGATGGTTTGAAGGCGGCTCTCCGCATTCTCCGCTTCTTGAGCCCACGCCATCAAGGAATTTGGGTCCACGGAACGTAATACAGTCTCTCTGATCTCCGCATTCAGACCCACTTGGTATATTTCCACCAAGACTTTGTCAGGCCAATCGCGTAGCTTCGCGGCTTGATTTTGGAATTCAGCAGTATAGTCTCTCACCGAGTGCCTACCTTGCTTGAACGTGCGTAAGAAGGCTTTTGCCTGGTTCTCTGCGTTTACGTCTTCAAAGCGGGTTCTCAGTGCCCACATGAAAGCCCTCAAGTTAACCCTCAAATTAAACAGTTCAGGGCCCCGGTTAGTATGTAGTCCTACATACCAGGTCGCAGCTGCTCCTTTCAGTCGGGAGGCAATCACATTGATTCGGCCGCTGTCATCTGGGAACAAGTGCCCGTGTTGGGTCACAAACTTTTGCACTCTCACCATGAAGAAAGCAAGTTCTTCTGGGTTCCCATCGAAAGTAGCGTCCAGCAAGTCTTTCGGTCTCGCCCTCTGTCCCGCTTGTGGGATTCCTGGTGCCCCAGGTCCTCCAGGAGGGGGAAGAGCTGGTGCTACCGGAGGTCCCGGTTGCGCAGGGATCAAAGGGGGTGGCAGACCCGGTGGCGGTACTTGCCCTGGGATAATAATATAACTCCTAATCTTGAAGGCTGAGATGGGATGACCCAAGGGTCAAAAAAAAGAAAACACGGGGGCGTGGCGGCAGAGCGCTGCTGCATAGACGCCTAAATCCAATGCTCCATTTCCACCCCACCCGACTACCCATGCAAATGACTTAAATCACAAAATAAACAACCACCGCACCAACAATTAATTCGAAGAAGCACTCCGGACTTTGTGGTGCTTATCAGGGTGAGTGGAAAAGCTTTTAAAAAGCCGATTTTCTAAGCCCCGTTATACGAGCGAACGCATTTCAAAATGGCCGCCGACAATAAAAATAAAAAGAAAGACCCACAGGAAGAGCCTGTAATGTTGAAAATGCTCCAAACAACCTTAAAAAACTCTTTCCAAACCTTTGAAAACTCGGTTTTGGACTGTTGGATCCCCAGGCATTCGAAATAACTCCACGTTTGATTCAAAGCAAGGTTTATTTCAAAGCGATGGTTCAGACAGGAACAAGGACATTGTTAGGAATGATGACCAATACACAGGTATAGCATAATAAAGGGATTTGAACCATGTTGGGCCAATGAGGCCAGTTCCCGCTGGCGGGAGTAGAACCCGTAAACGCGCGCCTATTCCATGGGAACGTAACAGTTCAGTACCATCAACACAGGTTCAGTTCACAGGGTAGATAACCATAACAAGCTTAGCGAAGGTCCGACTCCCACCACCAGCTGCATGACCTTGGCTAGTTCCGCAAAATACAGAGAAGCATAATGAAGCTACAAAAACCCAGGGGGGGGGGGGAAGAGCACAAGACATATGAAGCAGGTAACATCAGACACAATGGCAGCTAGCTGACATCAAGTCACACAAGCACAGATCCTTTTGGGGGCAAATGGAAATAGTTTGTAGATGCCTCGGAGCCTTCAGTCTTCAACTAATTGACTCTGGACATTGCCAACAGAAGATTCTCAGCTCAGGAGGCCCTTCTCAGTACTCTTTATAGGGCATCATACAGGTATGTGGTTCTTTACAGCCTTATATTATCTTATGAAAGATGGGAGGTGGCATGGTATAGCCCAAATTTGTCAGAACTAAGTAGGGTTGGCACTTGGAATGGGAGACCACCAGGGATGTCAAGGCAATGACAAACCACCTCTTCTTCCCACTCACCATGAAAGCCCCTTGCTGGGGTCTCCATAAATCAGTTGCAACTTGACTGCGCATACCTACATCTTATCTGATGGTTTTGGGTTAGATCAAGACTAAACTTTCCAACGGCAGAATGGAACTTTCCTGCTTCCCCCACCCCATTGCAGCCCACTGATCTGCACAAAATGCTGCTCCTGGGAGAAATAGGACATTCCTACAAGGAACAACATGAGGGGGTCTGCAGTGGGAAAGGGGAAATTACCAGTTTAGTCTGTATCCACCCTCCTAGATATAATAAAACCATTTTATGCTCCTAGATATAATAAAACCATTTTATGCTCATTTACTTGGAAGTCAGTAACACTGAGTTCATTTCTCCTACATAGCTGTGAAAATGATTGCCATCTTAGTCATTTACTGATAAACCTCATCTAAATTAGTACAATTAAGGCTACTGCTTTTACTTGCCCAGTTCCTGTACCTTTAACACTGACATGACACACATACACATGTAGATATAGTAAAAGGGAAAATAACCTGATTAATTCATTTGCATCTGGCTGTTATTAAAACTACAAGAGCAGGAACCATGCCTAGTTCTCCTAAGCTGGCAAAATCCACATTACTTTGTATTTCTGTTCCAAATATTGAAGCCATAGCACGTGAATCTAAGCAATTGTATAAAAAGGTAAGCACAAGGGTGGAGGCTTAAGAAATAAGTGTTTGTAAAGCACTGTGAGATCTTGTGCTTTGCACAGAAAGTGTTATGTAAGCTCCACAAAATACAATACATTCACCTTGGCTACAGTCCTACATACACTTGTTCCAGCAAAGCCATGATGATTTCATGCGTTTATGAGCTTAAGAGTTTGCTTAACAACATTATAACGTATTGCATTTGAAAAGAATGTGTACCTTTATGAGAGAGAATTTCTGACTTGAATATGTGGCATGTGAGGAGGAAACTGTGAAGTCTAAGCTGCTTGGAACATTTTATACAAAAGTCAAATCAACATTTAATTTTAAAAAGTGTTTTTGATTGTCACAGGCAGCACAACATCTCTTAAACAAGGGTTTTTATTGCAAAAATATATCTTCTAAGCATTCCAAATAAAATATGTTGTACCTAGGGTTGCCAGGGGCAGCATCGTCATGAGCACAATGATGTCATGTCCGGATACAATCTGGTACTGACAACGGGTAGCTCTAGGAATTGCTGGAAACATTTATTCTATGTCACTCTTACATTAAGCAAGTTTGGCCACCCCTACTCTAATAGACCATGCAGATACTCATATGATACAATCAAAACCATTGTACATATGATTAATGAGTCCCCTATATTCAATGAGTCGAGGACTAATTTTATTTAAAGATACAGAATTGCTAAATGTGTGAACACAGGTGTCATGGCTACTATCAGATACAAATGATCGTGTCACCCTCTCAGTGGCAAAATTCATAGGCACAATAATACTCAGTAAGGTCTGATTAAATTTTTTTTGTTCTAATTTCTGCTTAAGGTGATAGTGGTATGAGCAGTACTAGATAGACAGGCAGACTGATACTGGCAGCCTGCTCTCCAGCAGTGGGTGTATGTGCAACGTGATCATATGACAAAAACTGCACTGTCCATTCACACATGCGCTAGCTTGGCTCTTTAAAGTATACCTCTTGTTCTACACCTTTCTGGCCTGATGGGCATTTTACTACACCATCCATGTAATACCTTTTTTAGGACCAACCGAAGCACACATACTAGAGTGCAAGCTTTTGAGATACCCTTTTAATCAGGGCAGTTGTTTCAGAATAAAATGAAGGAGAAAATCAGATATTTCAGGTCGCTAGAAATATAAAAAATGTAAGACAAGGTCAATAGCAAAATCAACAGCTGCCCCCGAGCTCTATTGCAAAAAGGTGGGATAACAGTGCATTAAAAAAATTAAAAGAAACGAGACCCGTTTCAGTTTCAGGGGGTTTATGTACCCATTCTGCCTGAAAAGAGGGAGGATACAATACAGCGTGCGGGGCATGTGAGTGACACCACCTACACCGTGCACAGAGGATAGAACGATCTTTTTCTCAACCTCTCCTGAATAAGGTCATGAAAAGTTAACACTAAAGAGTATAAACCCAGTAAAAGGGAAGAGTCCTTCCCTCATCCATCTCCTTTCTGCGTGTGCGAGAGGGAAGCTCCTCCCCACCCCCAGCAGCACCAGCAGCGAGCTACGGCTAGCCGGGAAGCAGCCCCTGCCAGCTCTGCTCTTTGCGGGGGAGCTGAGGCAAGCGAGCGGAAGGCGGTGGCGAAGAAGGGCCTCGGATCCGCATTGCGGCTGCCCAGAACCTGAAGCTGGCCGCTTGCGGGGGCCCTGGCCATCGGTGGGGTGGTGAGGGGAAGAAGGTAGGGCTCGGCGGCTTGGAAGGGGCTCTCGGTCCCAGTCAGCCAGCGAGCGGAGAGTTAGCTGCGGCGGTAAGCCAAGCGCTACTCCGCCTCCAGAGGCCGGGCATGCGAGAGCCCCAAGGGGGCGGAGTGTAAACCTCGCCGCTGCTGTTGCTACCTATTCATTCAGTCAGTCAGCTAAAATGGCTGGAGAGAGGAGAAGGTGGAGGTGAGGTGAAGCGGCAGGCAGCCCTCTTCTTCGGCTTTCCCCTCGCCGAGCTGCAGCGAGGACTTCTCCGTTCGTCGGAGCGCCGTTCGCGTCTCATTCCGCCGCAGCCTCCCCTTTCGGCCTTTAGGCGATCCAGCCCTTAAATGGTGCATTATTTGCCTCCGGCGCGCGCCTGCTGCAACCTTTAAACCATGTCGACGGGCCAAGACGAGAGCTCAGTCCGGGTCGCTGTCAGGTAAGGCGGGAGGGGGGGATTTATTTCGGGCTTCAGGGTTCACGGTGCGTTGGGAAGCTTTCCTGCGACCTGCTGGCTCTTCGGAACCGGAGGGGAGGCGGAGTTGGGAGTCTGGTGGGCGGGGAGGGGGGGTACGCTCGGGAACATGGCACTCGCTTGGGGCCGGGGGACGAGCCTGGGAAAGGCCGCGCAGCTAACTTGGCAGGTAGCCTTGCGCCATCGGAGACTGCGGGGATCACTAACGGCCTGCAAGTATCCGAAGCAAGACCGTTGATCGCTAGGGTTTAAAGGCAGGGAACCTCCTCCACCCACCTTCACAAAGATGCCCGTTGCAGCTTGTCCTGTCGCCGTAGGGAGATGTAAAAAGGGAAGGGATGTGTGGCAAAACCTGGCGGTTCTTCGAAGGGCTCGGGATAACGGAAGAACCCGCCTCCCCCTGTCTCGACTTCAGCTGCTGTTTTGCCCAGTTAGGGCTCTCTTTGCAGCTGTTGCATGGAGGAATTTGGTTTCCTTCAGATGCTGCATATTTAATCTTCGTGTTTAATGATGCATCGGCTGGGTTGGGCATGCCACTGGTCACGTTTGTATCCCCTAAACGGGGAGATGGAACAATCCAGATTTTAGTCTTTGATAGATTTATTTATTCATTCCGATATTAATACCCAGCTTTTCTCCCAGGGGTGTAGCCAGAAAATTTTGGGTGGTGGGGCGTTGGAAAATCCTGTGGGGCAGGGGGATGAGCGTGTGAGAGAGAGAGAAATAAGAAAAACAATGTGATGTGCCACAGCTAAATTTAGATTTTCTATTTAGAAAACTATTATAATTTTGGAGAGTTTTGTGGGGCATGCCCCCAGGTGCCCCACTGTGGCTACAGGCCTGTTTTCTCCCCCGTTGGGATTCAAAGTAGCTTACAACATTTTTGGTCCTTCCTGCATTTTATTCTCTCAACAACATCCCTGTGAGGTAGGTTAATTTGAGAGAGAAATGTCGCCCAGCTAGTGTTTGTGACGGGGGGGGGGGGGTCTGAACCTTGATCTCCCACATCCTAGCCTGATACTGTAACCACCACACCATTCTGGTTGTGTGATAAAATACCTGTCATGGAGTTAGACTGAGATGATGACATGTGCAATTTTATATTTTTAAAAGTGTTCTTTTGTGTGCAATATGCTAAGTTGCATTAGAGACTACTGTGCTGGGTAGAGGCTGCTATTGTTACTGTCTTGGATTGGCTAACTGAGGCTGTAACTGGGGTGGGGGAGAACCAGGGAGTTGGATATGGGAGGGTTTTTTGCTCAGGGATGGAAAATTGCAACATCATTCTACTGTACTAAAAAATTAATGAAGCATTTACAAAAGGACTTGCATATCATCTAGGATTGTGCCAACTACTTTCTCTGCCTCCTCCAAGGTTAACAAAGACATTTCTCTTTGTTGTTTTTTTCTCACTGGAAGTCTTGAAACAAGTGAAAGCAAGAAACAGTGAGCTAAGCGCTAATTCTTCAGTTAAACACATGAATCTAGAGTTCAGTTTACAGTTCCCTAAGCTTGCCTCAGGGGTTCTGGAGTTGGGCCCTGGTGTGGCTGCAGTTAAATTGATGCAAGCCCCGATCCTGCAGAAGTTTTGGTCTCTAGATAGATGGTACCACACCTTTATGTCTTGTGAGGGTTTTTTGTGTGATTGTTTACAGGGTGCACACTTTAATTAGCGCCTGCAGAATTTGGGATCAGACTCAGATTAACATTTCAAACAAACCTCTGCATGAATGTATGAATCTGTCAATGAAAAATCAGGATGTATTCTTTACTTGCTTAATTAGGGCTGCCGGCTCTTGGTTTGGAAATTCCTGAAGATTTGGGTAGGGGCCCTGGGGAGGAGAAGGACCTCATTGGGTTATAATGCCATAAAGCCCACCCTCCAAAGTAATCATTTTCTCCAGGGGAGCTGATCTCTGTACTCTGGAGATCAGTTGTAATTCTGGGGCATGTCCAGGCCCCCAAACAGGAGGTTGGTAACACAATAGTATTATGTCAAATATTTCTGTTCTAAACATTTTGCTGGCACCTGTCACCGGAGTGCCCTCCCTCCAAAATGCTGGTATGACATTATGGAGTGTGACCCCATGCTGGTGTGGTATTTTTTATGTGTCAGAGTGTTTCTGTTTATTTTAAGATCTAAAAGTAGCAACAATGCATTTTATAAGGCATACAGAGGCTGCTGTATCTATGAAATAATGATCCTGTGGAATGAATGAAATAAATTCTTTGCAGTGATGTAGTGTATCTTGCAGCTGGGACATTGTGGTACAACAGAATTTAGATTTCACTGTAGGTCTGTGGAACTGTGCCACATTCATGAGGCTGTACAGGCACCTGCTGTGATGAATGCAGAGAGTGTTGTCAATGAGTTACAGACTTGATCGTGCTTGCCTCATAAGGGAGTTTAGCGTATAAAAATGGCAGCACGCAGTAAAGAGTGACATGAAACTGAATGCATATTGTGAAAGTTTAATATTTTCCAAAGCATCGTGGTGTCACATTTCATTCTGCCCCTTATTCGTGTTCATTACTTTAGAGTAAGCACCCTCACTGCTGGGCAGGAGTTATATATAAAGGAAATGCATTGCAGCAGTATAGGTTGGTGTCTTTTTGTACAAAAACCAAATCTATGTAACATATAAAGCATTTACACAGTCCATGCTTCCGGTGGATAGATGATTGTATTAGACAAATATTTGTGGTAATATTTATTAAAATCAATTTTCCATCCTTAAAAACAGACCCTCAGATCAGGTCAGAAGAAGTTAAAATATGTTTAATACATTCTGAAGGGGGTACCTGTGCTAGTCTGTTGCAGCCAAGATAAGTCTTGTGGTACTTTGTGCCTAACACAGTGGGCTCTGACTCAGGAAAGATTATACTACAATAAATTAATTAGCTTTTAAGGTGTCACAAGACTCTGTTATTCTAACAATAATAAAATTATACTGGAAACAAGGCCAGGAATCAGTGAGCAGCCTCTAATTCTCTTTCTTATCTGTTCAAAGTGCCTGCAGCCAAACCATTAAAAAGGAGCATGACCATCAAAGGTTCTAGTAAATAGTATCACATTAAGAATGACACAAAATGCTAGTTAAAATGGAGTGAGGTGAGCCTCACTTGGCTGCTGTAGAGAAGACCCTTACCTTTGTAGCTAGTTCCAGGGTTTTTTTTGGGGGGGGGGGCTGGTCAGAGAGTACCCCTCTTGTGCTTACCACCAGGCCTTCACTCATACTATCCTTCCTCCCACCCACCTCCACCCCATTGGCATTCCTTTTCCCCAGTGGCACAGGGCAGCACATGAAGCTGGAAACCCTGGTGGCAGAGTGCTTGTAGGTAAACAGGCACAAGGAGTGTGTACGTGCAGGTGAGATGGGTGATCAGCAGCAGTGAGTCTAGCTGGTATCCCTGGGTCCCCAGCAGTCGTCCCACCTCAGCATATGATGTCACTAGCCTTGCCATTCACTGTGCTTCTGAAAGTGGGGCACATGGAAGACATTGAGTGAAGATCTCAGTGTTTAGTTTTCTAACCTGCATGAAAGGAAGCCATCTCTAAAATACTTTGGGTCCCAGACAGTTTAGGCTGCAGTGGCTAAAATCTGCATTGATGACATCAGTGCTGCAGATGGACTTGACTGGTAGCTCGGTCTGTATGGGACAAGATACATTTTCAGATAATGTGGGTCCAGGTTATTAGATACAAATGGTTTTTTTGTTGTTCAGTCGCACAGTCGGGTCCGACTCTTTGCGACCCCATGGACCACTGATATAAGAAGAGTTCACAGTACACAAATGAAGGGAAATATTGTGTAATCAAATAATTACTTACATTGAGATGGTGGCTGTAGTCTGGATCACCATGCAACTCTCCTGCTCACATGGTTTTAGATTTTCCCTCTCTATATCAGCACCATGTGACAATATTTCAGAAGCAGCTACGATACAACACAGAGGCCACCATGTAACTCAGCTGTGTAAAAACCTGTGGTTTTCAGGATACTTCTGATGCTGCTTGTGGCTGCTGCTCTGAACACTGAAATAGTCTACTTGGACCAAGCTCCAAAGATTTCCTTTGGGCAAGTCCAAAGTCTTGAGTATGAGCCTTAAAAAAAAAAGAAGAAGCTTCCTCCTTCAGTGCTGTATCTGTAAGCTTTTGAGTGCTGTGTGCTTGTTTTTAAATAAAAGGGGAAAAGAGGAGGTGGGAATCAGGTGATACCTTCACTTTTGGGGGATACACTTTGGGGTAACACTTGTAGGTGTTTGAATGGAACCTTGATCTTACAGCTCTCTTTATTGAGACTGTGAGATGAAATAAAGCTTGTAACTTGGTAAAGCGGTAGACTCAGATAATAGAGGTAATACATTTTGAACTGGCCAGTCTCAAAGATAATAGCTGCTGCAAATTATATGCGTGGAGAATAATCAAAATATGAGTGTACAGAGAAGATCATGCATATACATTGCTTAAATTAAAAACAAGTATTATCCTCCAAAGTTTACTATTGTGTATTTTAAGTGCTATGATAACATGAAGATAACTTTTTATTGTGGTTAACTGAAACTGTTTGTTCCTGGGAGCTAACCTGACCAAAGACATGCAGAGGAAATAGAAAACCTTTTAGCTGAAATTGTGGCTCATCTTCAGCTTATCCTTTTAAGCTATTGTCAGATGTTGGAGAATGACAATAGTGAATGATTGTTGCTGTGCGAGTTTGACATTAGTTGCTAAGATTATTTTCTAAAAGCCTTTCAGGGCTTTAGTGCTTTACTCAACAGGAATATCTGGTACACCATTAACTGCCCCATAATTATGCACAATATTCTGGAATAATTAGTGTGTAAGATGATAGCCTGAGGGTTGCAATCATTGGCAAAGCTGGAACATTTTCCCTGATGATACATCAGTGCTGTGTTTTGGAAAAATTATTTCCTGAAATTTTGTATATATATTGTGTATCAATGCAGACTAGTATAAAGAATAAAGTGAACTTGAACGAGTTATTACAGACCAGTCAGTGTAATCCAAATTCTGTTATTTTGCAATGATCTCCCACCAAAAATCACAGATGCTTATCTTAGGTCCCTGCCACACGGGACGGCTGGAACGCGGCTAAGCAGAGCCGCACCAAACTTGACACGCCGCGGCAGGATCCCACGGATCCCCTCAGCCGCGGCGCATCGCTCCCCGGCACGATCAGATGCCGGGGAGAATGCGACGGTGCGAAGGAGAGCCTGGCGAACTGCGCATGCGCACACATGCGCAGTTCGGCCAGGAGCCGGGGATGCGCCGGCACAAGGACGCGCCGGCGATCCCACGGCCTCACTTGCCGCGGCCCATCCGAAAGAACCACCTAGGGAGGTGGTTCTTTTTTGCTGCGCTGTATGGGCGGGATGGAACGGATCGGAGACGGAAGCACGACGTTCCCCAGATGTTGCTGTTGGATCGCGCCCGTTTGCTCCGGCCCTGATCCGTCCTTCTCCCGGCCCAAACGGCTCGTATGAACAGGACCTCAGTGTCTTCTAGAGAATCCAGTCAGTTATTTTCTTTAGAAGCCTCAGCCCTTTTGTCTAAGGAAGGGGGTGGGGTAATGTGGAGCTCAAGGTCAGACATGGATCTGCATTGTTGTAACTTGTAGTATAAAGGACCAGACTTCAGAACTGCACATTTCCTACAAATCAAAACATTTTATTTTCTTGATCTTAAAAAAAAAAAAAAATCCTATGGACTTCTTGTGACTGTGTCAGGAAGATATAGCAGGCACATCTCAGTATAACCACAGTTCATTATTCCTTAGAAAAGAAAATGTAGCAATTATTGGGAAACTGATTATAAACTTACCTCTTTTGTGGCATTTGTCTCTGAATTATGAAGGGTTAACTTCCATTACTTTATTAGCTGGCATGGTCTTTATTAATATATTTAAGCAAATTTGTATATAGCTGCATTAAAACTGACTGCTTATTGTCTATGTATAGTAAATGCATTTTTATCGTATTATTCCACTAGTATTCCTTTTTCCTCTTCCTGTTTTTAGATTATCTGCTCCTTATTACATTTGCCTCATCAGATTTTTAAGCTCTGTGCCATCTGTGTTTCCTGTATCTCCTTCAGCATCATCAGTAGCTTTCTTCATTTCTTGGCCTGTTGCATGGATAGCAAGCAGTAGTGTAGAAAGGGATGAATGTATTCATGAATTGGATAAAACCTACAGAATTGGATAAAACTTTATTGTATATAGATGAAAAGTTTATGAAGTCATTTTATACCTTGTTACTAGATATGAAAATGCAAGATGAAATAGTGAAAGCTTCAATGATTAAATGGGCACAAAACATAGGGCACAATATACAGTTAGACCAATGGACTAAGGTATGGAAAACAAATATAAAATATACAAAATCTATACCATTTAAAGAAAATATATAAAAAATGTTTTACAGATTGTACATGACGCCAGAAAATCTAGCAAAATGGTAACCAAATATGTCAAATGTATGTTGGAAATGTAAGCAGAATACTTGTTCTTTTTTCATATGTGGTGGACTTGTAATATAACAAAAATATTGGATATGGATACATGAAATATTGAAAAAATGTTAGATCTAATTATACAATTTGTACAAGAATTGTTTCTATTAAATATTATTCCAGAGAATTTTAAGAAACCAGATGCATATATGATTATACATGTTGTAACTATGGCTAGGATTTTGTATGCAAAGTTTTGGAAAAAAGAAGTCCTGTCAAAAGAAGAAATAATTTACAAACTGCTGGAAACAGCGGAAATGGATAAATTAACTTTGCAATTACAAGACAAAAAAGAAGAAATGTTTGACTCTATAGATGGATTGAGGACTACCTTAGAAAATGTGTAGCATAATTATTAAGATATAAGCTCAATTTTTTAAATAGTTAAGCGGGTTTAGGTGTATAAGAGACTGATTCTTTCTATGTAAATTCAAGTAGCTATTTTGAGTACATGCTCCATGCATCTTATGTGCTAGTTTCTTTCTGTTTGTAGTTATTGTCTTTCTTTTCTTCTACTTTGAAAACTAATATTTTTTTAAAAAAATGCTGAACGAGGGAATAATTTGGTAGTTAGTATATAATAAAGTAATTTAGAAACGCCACCCCCCCCTTTTAAAAAGCATCCAGTACCACTGAGTCAGGATTGAATGTGCATAGGCAATGGCAGATAAACTCTCAGAATCTGAAGACAGGAGTGAGCATGATTTGCAGTTTCCTTGAGCCTTAAAGGATCATTTGACAGATTCTGCTTTGCATGGTAAAGTTGGTGGACCAGATGAGCCAGGTAACACTCATGCTCTTGGTGGCAATCAGGATGTTCCTCTGGGTACTCAGGCTGTTGGCAGAGATTCATCTTGCGCAGGGCCTCTGCAGAATCTTTTAAGCCAAGAAGACCCAGGTTGGGGTCATTCTGGCAGAAGCTGATCAACTTTCCCCTGTCCTTTCAAATTGTAAATAGGAAGCCTGCACTGCAGCTGAAAGGATTTTATGGGAGGAACTGGACTCAGAGGATGTATGCCTTAGATTGTATGTCCCCCATTGCAAGTTCTGCCCACCATCTTGTTCTGAGAATAAAGGGAAGCCAGTGGCAGGCAGCTTGCTTTCCTTTGATTTGACAGCCTGGTCAGCTGTGGGTTCACACTTGTCCACTGCTCTCTGCAGCCAACATAATTGGCAGTGCACATGCACGGCCTTCCATTCTTTCAGACTTGGAGATGCTTTTAGAAAAAATGCTTTTGGGGGATTTCCCACTGCCACCATGCAGGGCACCTCATTTTGTCTGTCCTTTCCCCCATTCAGAACATCCCCAAGCTGCTCTCCTGCATTACTTAACAGCCTAGAGGTAGGTGTGTCAAAGAGGGAAAAAAGGATTTGCATAGAGATCAAAGGGCTTTTTTTCTATCTGATCCCATGCACGATAAATGAGAAGTTAGTCCTGCTGAGCTCTGTGGAGTTTACACCCTAGTAACTGCACCTAAGATTGTAGCCTCCAATGATATATGGGAAAGTAAGCAAAGTATAACAAGATGTTACCAGTGATGGACAATGGCCTGAAAAATTGAGGCCATGGAGGAGAGGTAATTTGAATTTGGGATCCAACATTGACTTTAAGGAGAGAAAATAAGACAGTCAACATAGCAGGAGGACTAGTTAGTTCAGAAATAAGTGATGCTCATTTGGGAGCTGATCTGAGAAAGTGGGGGGAAATTATTATTTTATTTATTATTTTTTATTTATAGCCTGCCCATCCTGCAAGCGGGATGAGAGTGGGTTACACAATATTAGTAATACAATAAATACAATTAAATTTTTTAAATACAATAATAAACATTAAGAACAATAATCACAGACCGACAGAATCAGCTGGCTGTGAGAGGTTGCCTAGCATATTATTTGGCTTGGTGACAACAACCTCAGGGAGGCCATACATGGATGCCCGCTGCCTCAGCCAAAAGCCTGGCGGGACAGCTCTGTCATGCAGGCCCTGTGGAATTGAAGAAGACCCCTCAGGACCCTAGTCTCAACAGGGAGCATGTTCCACCAGGCAGGGGCCCTGGCCCTGGTCAAGGCAAGACAGATGTCCTTTGGGCCAGGGACAACCAGGAGATGCTGGTCCATAGAGCATAATGCTCTTCGCGGCGTGTATAGGAAGAGGCGGCCCCTCAGATATGTTGGTCCCAGGCCATGTAAGGCTTTAAAAGTTACTACCAACACCTTGAAGTGAATCCAGAAGTCAACCAGCAACCAAGGCAGTTGGTGGAGCACCTGTCAAACGTGAGCCCGCATAGGCGTTGCTGTCAGCAGGCGCACCGCTGCATTTTGCACCAGCTGTAATTTCTGGATCAGCCTCAAGGGTAAGCCTATGTAGAGCGAATTGCAGTAATCAAGCCTGGAAGTGACCATTGCATGGGTTACTGTAGCTAAGTCCTGGGGGGGGGAGAGATAGGGTTTCAGGAACCTAATCTGCCTAAGATGGAAAAATGCAGATCTGGCGACTGCAGTAACCTGGGCCTCCATGGACAGGGAGGCATCCAGTGTTACTCCTAGGCTCCTCACTTTCTGGGCCGGCACCAAAGGTGCCCTTTCCAGCATGGGGAGTCTGATACCCACATCCACTCCCCCCTGACCCAGGTACAGGACCTCCGTCTTTGATGGATTTAACTTCAACCAGCTCTGCCATAACCAGCCACAGCATCCAAAGTCTTGACCAGGATGTCAGGGGCAGAGGACGGATGACTGTCCAGTAACAGAGCTGGGTATCATCAGCATATCGATGGCAACCCAGCCCATAACTCCTGACTAACTGGGCGAGGGGGCGCATATAGATGTTGGATAACATTGGTGAGAGGATCGCCCCTTGCAGGCAGCACTCCACATTCAAGTGGGTATTGGGGGGGAGACCCTCTCACCGAGTGCCACCCTCTATCTCTGACCATGGAGAAAGGAGAACCATTATAAGGCAATCCCCTGAACTCCCACGTGGGCGAGGCGGTGGTTCAACAGATCATAGTCAACTGTGCTGAACGCTGCAGTTAGATCTAATAGCAACAGCAGTTCTGACCTGCCCTGATCCAGCTGCCAGGGCGACCAGAGCGGTCTCTGTCCCATGGCCAGGGCGGAAGCCGGAATGGAAAGGGTAAAGGATGGAAGCGTCTTTCAGGAAAGCTCGGAGTTGCTCGGCCACCACTCTCTCAACCACCTCACTCAGGAATGGCAAATTCGATACTGGGCGGGTCCAATGATGGCTTTTTCAAGAGTGGGGAAACTACTGCCTTCTCCAAGGCCTCTGGAAAAGTCCCAGTATAAAGGGACAAGTTAATAATTTCTCTCAGAGGGACCCGAGTGCCCTCCCCACAATCTTTCACCAGCCAAGAAGGGCATGCATCAAGGAGGCAGGTGGTAGGCCTCACCACTGCCAAGATTCTGTCGACTTCCTCCTGGGAGAGCCAGTCGAAGTGGTCCAATATCGGATGTTAAACTAGTCTTGTTCTTGAAGAACGGTAAAAATAAAGAGCATATGTCCTTTAGGGTAAATGGTATTGCCCTCTTTATTTTTCTCCAGATCCTAAACAACTTTATTTAAAAGTATGTGCAGCTGATGTCAGTGTGGTTAGGATTGTAACCTTTTTCTTGTGTGTATCTTATTGCTACAATTTAGAAGAAGAAGAGGAGATTGGATTTATCCTTCACTACCCAAAGGAGTCTCAGAGCAGCTTACAAACTCCTTTCCCTTCCCCTCCCCACAGCAGACACCCTGTGAGGTAGGCGAGGCTGAGAGAGCTCTTGACAGAAACTGCTCTTTTTTCAAGAACAGCTCTTATCAGAACTACGGCTTGCCCAAGGTCATCCAGCCAGGTGCAAGTGGAGGAGTGGGGTATCAATCCTGGTTCTCCCAGATTAGAGTCCGCGCACTTAACCACTACACCAAACTGGCTTCATTTGACAACCTTGCCATCTTTTACCTACATTTCTTCTATTAATTTGAGAGCCCCTTCTGCCACCTGTTCACAAAGGTCCTATGGAAAATCACCCCTTCCCAGCCCCTTCAGTTCTTGATTCTTATCCTGTTACTAAAGATACCTCCTCCTCTGGTTTTAATATTCTGGTCAAGGTGATGCACATGTACTAGTCAGCAAATAAAACATTTCCTGTCTGTTGTCTGCAGATTGTGGTTTCCTGAAATGATGGCATGCTTTCCCTTTAATGCTGTCTTAACAACAGAGTTTATGACATTGTTTTGGTGTAGCAGTCCTAATTATCTTGAACACTTATTTGCTGATGTGGCTTGCTATTTGTGTGTGTGGGGGGTGTTTTTACAAATCACACTTATGAACACCTTGCAGTCTGTATGAGAAACTGATTATTTTTAAGGTCATAAGCCTGATTTTGTTTTTTGTGCTGTTAGGGCATGGAGGAGATCTCTGTGATTGCTTAGTCACAGGCAGCCCATTGCTTTTTTTTTTTTTTGAGCCCCCGGAGGGGATTTTTTATTATTTTTTATATCACTACAAAAACTACAACCGAAGAAAAGGGAGGGGAAACTACATATACAGGATAAAGTAAAGAACCCACTACTAACTAAAAACCCAAGAGAGGAGATCCTCTTACTTAATTACATCAAGTCTTCTCATCATTAATCCCATTATAAACTGAGTCAAACATTTATGGTACTTTTCCTTTAAAGCTTAAAATTTAACTGTCTAAAAACAGTACCCCCAATCATCCCATTTCAAAGTTCTCAGAGGCACAATTCAGTGTCCTTCAGCCTTTGCTTCTCCTTTCCCCTTCTCTTCCGTAACTTATAAGGACTTTTTGGGGCTGCTGCCCCTTGCTCTGACAGAGAGTCCTCTCCCGAAGAACCCGAGTCTAGCTCGCCATTGCCTGGTAATGTTTAGATTTAAAGCCTTGGGACCTCTGCAGGGTTACAGGACCTACTAGAGTGGCCCAATCCAGGAGCCATGTGGACCTGGATGGATTCCTGACAACTCTTAGGGAGTTTCCTTCAGACATGAGTGATGCTGTTCTACATGCCCTGATCATCTTGTGGTATGGGGAGGTGACTCAAACAGACAATGTAATTATACTCAGATGCCTTCTGCCTTCTTGCCAAGGCTGTCCAGCACATTGGTGTGTTGATGAAGCAGGTTGGTAGATATCTAGGACAGAAATGGAGGAAAACTCAAAGTGAGTGTGACTTCACACATAATCATGCCTTTTTTGGCAGTAGTTGGAGTGAAATGCGTGCGCTTGGTGTCTGTGCAAAGATGTGCAAAAAGGGACCTTTTTTGCTAAGCGTTCTGCAGATAAAATGCTTCAAATCCATTACATTTTGAACTGTATTATTGTAGCTGGAAAGTTGCAGAATGTCATAGGACCACAGTCTTATGTTTTGGGGTTTTTTTGGCTAGGGCCAAAGAATGTAAAGAAATGTGAGACCCAGTCAGGCAGTCCCCGCTGGCTAAATACTGTAAGCCAAGATGGATAATGGCCGTTCATAGACATGCATGACTGGCCATTATCCATCTTGGCTTATAGTATTTAGCCAGAGAGGATTGCCTGACTGGGTCTCTGAAGTGGTAAATGTCTCATTGAATGAGAGAGTCATTCTGGCTGCCTTGGTACTTGTAAGGATGTTTCTTGAGAAGCCATCTTTAGATCCAGAAGACTTATTTATTTGGCAGTTTTTAGAACATCTGTTAACGAAAAAAGTCCTCAAAGTGGTTCACAATATATTTATAACAAATTCAGATATAAATCATAAAGTGCTATATAAATGCAGGAGAGCAAAGATTACAGTCAATGGCTTGGCTTCTTACTGAGTGTAATTTTGTGGACAGGCTGTTGTATCATACGATGAAGAAAGAATCTGTACACTTCATCTTGCTAGGGACCTGACTGTGGCATTTGTCCAATAGGAATTAAATCTTTCTTTAGGATTTCTCGCTGAAACAGCGGTCTAGTTATATTCTAGTCTGAAATTGGGCAATTATTGGTGGGAAGGACCCACATAACAAGTTCCACCTAAGTTACTCAGAATTAGTACACAAGCTGCACTGGCATGAGATAGATCCATAGGGAAATGGTTATACTGTGCATAAACCAACACAGTAGCATCTCTTATGAGTACTACCATATCCGTGGTCAATTTTTTAGTGTAGGCAGCTATCTTATATTCTAATAGTGAAGATGGTCAAATCTGAGGATACTTAAAACCGGTGACTGGAGCTTTGAATGGGCAAGACAGATCTTTCCACAAACCTGAAAAATGCCCCAGGTTTGCAGAAAAATGTGAAATCTTAATTTAAAAAAGAAAAGCAAAATGATAAAAGAAGCCTGTAAAGCCTATAGCTTTAACGAACTTATTCTCTCACTGGCTGTTGTTAGATAGCCACAGCGTTCCAGTTTCTGGGTGCATTGATATCACCACCCAACTTTCGTGACTCAACTAGGCCTGGCTGCTTGCTACTGTTCAACAGCAGCTACCCTATGAAGTCAGTGTGGTATAGCAGAACTTCAGAGTAGGGTCTGGAAGACCCAATTTTAAATCCCCATCTTGCTGTGGAAGCTGACTGGTGGTTTTGGATCAATCACATATTTTCAGCCTAATCTATCTCACAAGGTTGTTATATGGATAAAAAGGAGGAGAGGAGAATAATGTAAGCTGTTTTGATCCCCACTATGGAGAAAGGTAGGGTATAAATGTAATGAATAATAAATATAGCTGTGGATGGGAGGCAGATAAAAGGTAGGATGGTGAATGGTTGAGAAGGCGAGAATGAGGCAGGGAAAGGGGAGAGAATAATGGGGGTTGCCAGAAGGAGGGAAAGGGGAAATAATGTGGGGAGGAGGATACAAGGGAAAGTTATGTTCCTCTACAAATCCTTGATGGTTCCCTACCATGCAAGTGGGCCTGGCCCAGTGGCTGGTACCACACAACTGTGCCATAGTTTTCCTAGGTAGAGGGTGCCAAGGTTTCGGAGTGGAAAGCTGAAGACAAAGGGGCCAATAAAGTTAGGTTTACTGTTTGGTGGGAGAGAAATGGTTTACTGTTTGGTGGGAGAGGCTAGGAGGGCTTTCAGGGAAGGAAAAGAGTGGGAGAGGGGGAAAATGAGATGCCCCCCACAAGTCCTTGCAGGTTCCCGCTTGTAGGTGGCTAAAAGCACCAAGAAGTATCAGTAAGATGTTTAAGCAGTGATGGAAGATTAATTGGTATTATGGTGGGATGGGTGTGTATACTGGGTATCAGCAAGCAGTATGTAGCATGGGGCATTTATATCTGCTTAGTATATTTTTATCTTGTGCTGCATGGAGGGAGATCAGGAAGGTACACATGATTCTCCTTTCCCCATTTCATCGTCAAAACAACCTTGCAAGTGGGTTTAAGCTGATATAGGATGACTGCCCCAAGGTTACCTAGTAAACTTTGTGGCTGGTTGGGGATTTGAATCCAGATGTCCCAGCTGCTAATCTAGCACTCTAACTACTATACCCTCCTGTCACTTATATTTTGTGGCAGTTACATTGATATATTATGTGTTAAAAATGAGTCCCTTTTTGTTCTTTACAACTTGAACTCATACATATTTGAAAAGGATTTTTTTCTGGATGAAAACCCAGCTGAACAATAATAACTAATAATTATTGTATGGCAGTGTGTGTGGTATAGCCTAAGATTGTCTGGCAGCCAGAATGTCTAGCTTTTTTAGCATTATGGACCACTACACTTGTTTTTAAGGCAGGAGACATTTCAGAGGTGGTTTGCCATTGTTTGCTTCTGCATCATGCCCCGCGTATTCCTTGGAGGTCTCCCATCCAAATACTATCCAGGGCCAACCCTGCTTAGCTTCCGAGATCTGATGACATTGAGCTATCCTGGGCTATCCAGTTTAGTAGACTCCAGATCATATATAAGAAATCTCTTTGGTAACGTCCATAGTTTGGTTGTAAGGAAACTTGTTTCACAACTGCAGGTGTTTAGATTTTGGTGATCCTAAGTATTTGTGACACAACTTTTACAAGCATAACTTTGCTTTCTCCTGGAAGTATTTTATCTCTGTCTGTGGCAATACAAGACATCATTTGAATGATTCCGTACTTTCATGTAAACTGCTCTCTCTCGCCCCCTCTTTTCTCCCAGTGTTTCTATTTAACCATCATTTTTAGTCTTCCTGATTCTGAATTCAGTGCTTTAAAGGGTGGGGAGGGCGGGATACAAATCAAATTAAACAAACAAACAAACAAACAAAACAAAACTCATCTGTGATTGATCCTTATAATTTAATCTTCTTCCAGGCACTGATGTAAGCCCATTGAATGAAATTGAGTCCCTTCAACATGTGGCATTAGATTTCAGGGGTGTTACTATGGCAATGGCATTAAACAAAGGCAGACTGCAAGTATGGGCAATAGCAAAAGGGATATGTACCGTAGCATATTTGCAAGGGAATAAACCCTTTAAAATATCTGAATTATGCAGGGAGACCCTGTGTTAGCTTGTAAATGCTTTATTGTGGCATATGGTGTTTCACATGCCTCTTCTCCTCCCCCCTCTTCATCCCACCAGATTTACTAGAAGTTTAACACTATAGCAAGTATACCATTGTAGGGGTTGCAGACCAGCATGTATTGAACTAGACATCTGTGCATTAAATATATATAATATATATATATATATATATATATATATATATATATATATATATATAAGAAACTGCTGAGTATGAGCGTTCAGGAAGAGATGTGAGGAATTTCTAAAGTAGCACAGATCAATCAAATGCATGCTAATGGAATTGTGGTGGGAGATGTATGGTAGAAAATGATGTGCATTAGACTTCTGGAAATGTTCATGGTTTCATATAGCTGCTTTTAAAGAGTTGTGTTCTGTCAGATTTCATATTGCTGCTAAAATTATATTGTTCAGTGATATGGCAAGCTTTGATGATATGTTGCATTGTCTTTTGCATTGTGGCTTCCATTTATAAATTCTGTAAAAGTTCATGATCTCCAGACTGTACTTCCCAAGGTTCCAATGTTGTTAATACTTCATGATTATATGCACTTAGTTTTTATATGAGAAAGGTCTAATCTTTGATTTGTAATTATTTTCTCTCAGAAGTAAACAAGTTTTATGGATAAAATTGACATAGCTTATTAAAGGAAAAACTATATTGGCAAAATGTTCGGCAAATATGGTATTGTATCCAATTGAATGATAAATTATAGTTTACATTATGAAGAAAAATAACTTTTCTGTATAAAATATTGGACAAAAACTGTTAGCAAGTTTAGGATGGTGGTCTTCAAACATTCCAGACCAAGGATCTTCTTTTAATGGCTAGGTAGCAGGGTGGGACCCAGCTGGCTGCGAGCATATGACATTGCAGTCATATGACAGGAAGCCAGTGGCATGATGTCACTGGTATAAAATCTCAGACCATGGACTGCAGACTAAGAAAACCAGGGGCAGGAGACACCAAGGACCATGAGGTCTATCATAATGAGAAACAAGCCAAGGAGGAATCCTCTCTACTGCTAACCTTGCCTAACCATCCTGCTCCTCTGCTCAGCATGTCTGTAAAGACAGGCAGAGGGTGTGGGGGGCCCTTTCTCTCAGTGCAAGTGAACCAGCAGCTGGCCTTTCCCAAAAGCAGCAGAACAAATGCAGAGGCTTTGTAGGGGGTCTTCTGACACAGCAGTGAGTGCTCTGTGACAGCATACGTGAACGCCCCAGCCAATGATGTAAAAAATGTTCCTGAAGGTTGGAGAAGGATTATTTATTATTTAACCTCTGTAGAATTAGGAAAGACAAGGTATTACCTCATTTCACAAATTAGATAACACAGGCATTGTATGAGGTAAACATTGTGAGCTGCAACAGAGAACTCCTGAACAGAAGCTCCAAGATTAGCTAGCTGTTTATAGCGCTAATTCTGCCACATTTGAGAATTTAAAGATTGTGGGTAACTGGCTTGCTAGAATCCCTGCTTTTCAGGCTTACATCAGGCAGCATCATGGATTTCACAGCATGAAGTAGGTCTACACCACCTGCTTCAGAGACAGCATTCCCCATTATCTGTCTCACACAGCCAGGGATACACACACTTAAAAAAAAACAACTTTGGGAAGTTCTGTATGATTTGTTGTTGTTCAGTCGCACAGTCGAGTCCGACTCTTCGCGACCCCATGGATCATCTCCCGCCAGGCCCTCCTGTCTTCCGCCGTCCTCTGAAGCTGGCTCAATTTCATGTTCGTTGCATCGATGACACTGTCTAACCATCTCATCCTTTGCCGTCCCCGTCTTCTTTGACCTTCAATCTTTCCCAGCATCAGGGTCTTCTCCAGGGAGTGCTCCCTTCTCATTTGGTGGCCAAAGTATTTGAGCTTCAGTTTCATTATCTGGCCTTCCAGGGAACAGTCAGGGTTGATTTCTTTTAGGATTGACTGATTTGATACTGATTGATCTGTATGATACCACCTGAGAAATCTTTTTTAAAAATCAACTCGCTTTTATCCATATTTATTTGCCATAGACCATTGGTCGAGAAACTTGCTTTCCAATCTAGAAAAAAACATGTATGAGAGAACATTTGTGCATTACATTTGTGCCATGCCCTGCCTTCAAAGGACTTGAGGGCTGAGCTACCCTGTTTCCCCGAAAATAAGACCTACCCAAAAAATAAGCCCTAGCAGGATTTCTATGCATTTGTGGTATAAGACCTAGTGTGTCTTCTTGAGAAAAAATAAATATAAGACAGTGTCTTATTTTCGGGGAAACACGGTACCTGTGGCCTTCTATCATGTATGGCTTGCCCTTGAAGATTTTTGTTTTGTTTTACAAAATACACCTGGGGAGGTTGTGATCTAAAGTGAAAGGTTGGAACAATAGGAGGAGGCTTTTAACTGTTTTTCCCCTCCTCAGTTTTTATATTAAAACTGCTTCCAGGCTACTTTTATCTCCCAAGGGGAAGAAACAGCTAGGGAAGACTTAGTGGGAAAACTGCAGAAGGGGAAAAATACAAACTGTACAGTTGAGCATCATGTGTAGCTTAAGTCTCTGTCTCAGCAAATATGTGAGGTGTAGACTAGATTGACAGAGACTTAAGCAAGGCCACCCAGCAAGCTTCCCTGTCGAGTGGGGATTTAAAATTATTTCCCAGTACAAGCCTAGTGTTTCTGGCTCTGGCATTCTGGCCTTTCTGAAACGTGTCTTCAAAACACTGCCTTATTTCTGTATCTACAGTTCAGAGCGCTTCAGTATTTCAAAGTACTTGTTAACAAGCAGGTATCAGAGGTTCTTTTACCCCAGGCACGCTTGCCTTTAGAGATTGATCATTACAGTCTGATCATTTTTTCCTGTAAATAGAAATCTTTATTTATTTATTGCAATACTGTGATTCTGAGAGTTCTTGAAATTTTGACTCGTGATTTTTCTTTCCAAATGGGAACAGGTTCAGTGCATTAGACCAGATAGGAAGGTGGGGGGCAGAGGAGAGACGCCACAAACAACAAGGCTTTTGAGCCCTGGACTCCTCAACAGAGTCAGCTTGACTCTTGAAATCTCACTGAACAATAGTAAGCATCTTGTGACTGTCATCTGCATGAAAAAAATGATGCAATAATCAACCTGGTAGTACCAGAATTTTAGGGGGAAAGTATTATTGGTGCTCTTGTGTGACTTTCTCCTGTTCTCTGAGAGTAGTAGATGTGACTCAGACACAGAATTTTCTCTTGGAGCAACTCGGATCGCTAGATTTCAGACTGAAGAAAATGGTGAAGTCCTGATTTTTCTCAAACAAAATGTAGTCATAATATTCCTAGAGCTAGAAGGTGCCTTTTATAGGCCATCTTCTCCAATCCCCTTTTCAGTCCATGGATTTGCTCCTTAAATCCAGTGTTGACTATTCCCAACAGATAGGGTTGCCATCCCCACCCATGGGGGTGGGTTCCCCCCTTTCAGTGCCCCCAGTCTGCTGCTGGCCAGCTGGTCAGTGGGGGAGCCCCAACCCCAAAGAGCCCTGTTGTGCCAAACGTGCCTGGTGCAATGATGTCACCTAGAGGTGACATCATCATGCTAGACATGTCATGTGGGGGACGCTCTGGCATTTGGCTAAAAGCTCTATGGTGACCATACAGTTTTTGGCCAAATGCTAGAGCGTCCCCTGCATGGCATGATGATGTCACTTCTGGGTGATGTCATTGTGACGTGTGTGCAAAGTGCACACACCAGAAGCTCCAGGGACCCAGGCTGGAGTACCCACCAGCAGCCAGGTAAGACCTGGCAACCCTACCAACAGATGGCTGTCCAGCCTCTACCTGAAAAATCTCTAGTGAGGGCGAGTTTACCTACCTCCTTAGGCCATTGTAATAATAGCATTTGTGTAACTCTTTGAGGTGTTCAAAAGGCTTCTCGTAAACTCTTATCTTGTAATCCTCACAACTGTCTTGCAAGATGGCCACTATGATCCTCGTGTTGTGTGGTGGTGATGCTGAGAGAACATGGCTTACCTGGGGCCACCTATTGAACTCATGGCACAGGCAAGATTTGAACAGAAAACTTGTTATCTCATAGCTCAGCCTCTTAACGTTTACACTGGTGATGCCATCCTAAGCATAGTTACTTTCTTCTAAGTCCAGTTTTCCAGTTTATTCTCAGTAAAATAGTCTGTAAAGCTCAACAGCTTGTTGGACTTACTCAGGCTAGGCATAATACAGATATTCAGTAAAATATGATAATGCACACATTTCAGATTCAAAAGTTTATATCATAAAAGCATAAAACGAATACCTTTTAAAATTAAATGAGATCTTACTGAGCCCACTATCAAAATTAGATCAGTCCTCTGAACCCAGTCACTCAGGATAGTTTCAAGACGTGGTCACAGTGTTTTAGTGCCCATGAAATTAATTTTGCCACTGTTCCTGTAGTCTTCTTGTCAGACCCCCAAAAGGAGGTTTAATAGCTCATAATCCACAGAACGGGCTGGATAGGTAGGCATAAGCAAAGCTGATGTAATTGCTGTTTGCTCGTCCTAGATTTTGCAGGAAAACAAAAAAAAAGTGTAACGGATTCAATAGCTTGAGCTCCACAGGGACATAATCTCTGCTCACATGAGATTCCCCTAGATCTACCAGTTAGCTCTGCTAAGAGGACCGTGTTAAAATGGGCTAAGGAAAACAGCCTACAATAGAAACCATAAGATAGGATAAATATTTATTGTAGGTAAAGGGAATTGAAGGCACAAAATCCAGAAAAATAGGTGAGTGGACTCAGTTGGCATCAGCCGAGAGCATTTATTTATTTATTTATACATACCCCGCCTCACCTTAACAATGGGCTCAGGGGCTCATTTGCCAGTTCAGATCTTTAGGACTTTCTGTTATACTGCACAGGCCTTTAATTCCAGCTCTGATCATTAGGTCATAGAGAACACCAGATCAGCAAGTTTCTTGTCTATATACTGACTCAAAGAGCTGGAATAGGAGTCAGATAGAAGCCAGCTCACCATAGTTGGGAGGGAGTCAGATAGAGTGAGGGACCGCCAGAACTTGATTGCGGTAGACCAAGCTATTTTTGAAATTTGCTTCATACCCACTTCTAGTTGCAGAGCTGATGAGGCTACACACGAAGGCGCTTCAAGAAGAACACACAGGAAGGAAGTATAGAAGCATCCAGTAGAAGGTTTAAGAGGATTAATCGAAAGTGGGGCTCTGTATTAGTAGCTAGGCCATGACTTTTGTTTTATATACTTGTAAGGCTGAGGAAATGTAACACCCACCAAAAGAAAAAAACAACAACCTTCTGAATAGCTGCAAGAGTCATTCTGGTAGTGGCCGGAGCTTGTTTGCAATGCACGTTCCAAGAGAGAGAGGAATGAAAATGGAAGCCCAGGTAATTGAGTGAGTGGACTTGTTCAAGAGGATGGTCATCAATCAGCCATGACACAGGATGCATAAATTTGGCCTTTGAAATAGTTTTTTCTTATTTAACAGATAAGGATTCAGACTTAACAGTACTTGGCAAATGTTTTTAAATTGAAGCCAGCGGACTTAAAAGTGTGTAACTCTGCTTAGGAGGGCATAATAAACCAGCGCTGAGCAGACGTCTTTAAAAGAGGATGTCTTCAGAACTGGCACACTACAAAAGATGTGAGGTCAGGCCGTAGCCAGGATTTCTTTTGTCAGGGGGCATTTAAATTTCTCATGGGGACCTAATTTAATTAAATTAGGCAGGCAGGAAGGTGGTGAAGTGCGCCAGTGTGCTCACCCATTTGAAGAGAGCCCCCAGCCAGCCACGCCTCTCCCCTTTACAGGAGCCATGTGGGGAAGACAGGTGGGAAGGCTAGGCAGTGGAGACTCAGGGCACATACCAGGAGTGCTGAGCAGAGCCAGCCCGGCCCAGGGCTCCTCCGGGCATAGCGCGCTCTGCTGGCTCATGCCCTCGTCACCTTCCGGGAGACTCTCGCAGTGCAGGCAGACCCCTGGAAGCTGCCCGATGCCGCATTGGGAAGGCAGCTGGCCTGATCAGCTTGGAGTGCTGCCTCCCCGACTGGCAAAACTTCCTTGCTGGAGCTCCGCACAGGGAAGGAGGCACAGGCAGGGCAGAGGAGGTCGGTGGGGTGAAAAGGTCTATTTCCTGCCTGAAGGGAGGAGGATGGCTTTAGCAGAGTGGTGTCCCTCAGGGAGAGAGAAGCCAGGAAGGAGTGATGCTGACTGGCTGGGCCAGCACTCCTTTTATGCCTTTCCCACCTGCCTCCCTGCTAGCTAAGCCAGAGCCCCTGCTGGCGGCATCCCAGAGGCCTATGAATCAACCCCAGTTGCGGGGGTGGGGAGAGTCTTGATTGGGGATGGAGTTGGGGGGCATTTGAAGGGGCCTTTAAGGTAAGTCAAGGGGCCCAGCCCCCGAATGCCCCATCATAGCTACAGGCCTGGGCAAGGCACATCTTAAGCGAGCTCCATTGTATGTTCTAAGGGTCTGCCCCCTCTTTATGCTTTTTTACCTGTAGTTTGTATGTGGCACGTTCTGAACAGGATTCTTATCGTTGCTGCCTGGAGGTCATTGATAGATGAAAACATGTATGATTGCCTCCTTGCTGACTTCTCCCACAGGGATCATGGGAAGCGCTTGAGGATCTAATTCTGCTGGGAATTTTCCTTTTTGTTGCCATGGGGAAGGAAGATGGTGACCTCTAGTTTTGCTTGGCTAATATGGTCAGAGTTTGGGCCGCAGCACCTGCTCTGTAATGTACAAGCAAGAAATAAGGGCAATTCTGGCCAAAAGCAGCCTGTTTCTGAACATTTATTACTAAGTGTATGGCTGTTCGTTGCCAGTAATTTTGTAAGCAATCAGAGATTGTGGTGAATTTGGCTAAATAAAGCTTGCCTTTTTTAGTGAGCTACACAACTAGTTTAACCTTCCAAAACACACTAGTTTTTAGTGATGGGCAGTATGTTGTATGTCATTTGAAACCACACTGGTTTCATTTTGTAATTAAGATAACTAGTAGGCTTTCCATTTTTTGTTCTGGACATAGTAGAACAGAAGAAGCATAAAATTAAATAGAGTATTGGGATGCAAATTATTAATTCCATTGGAATCCCTGAGGTTCTACTTTCTCGATCCCATATGCATTTGGTTTTCTTATTTATGAAATAAGAATTATTTATTTATTCATTCATATTTATCCCACCTTTATGCCCTTACAGGGGCCGCCAAGATGGCTACATTACGTTATAATATACATTATAAAAGTATATTGTAAAACCATTAAAATAATCTCCCTTCCATACATACCTCATAAAAAAACTTTTAAAGGAGTTAAAAAAAAGTTAAAATACATATAAAACAGTTAAAACATGTATGAAATACACACAAGAATTACCTCTCGCCGTTATATTTGCATATTTTGGCCATTTATTTCTACATCTGGAAAGGTGTCCTCCTTCCTACACTGAAATTTACATTTTTGTGTGAACCATAGTTTTAAAACCGCATTGATGTACTTGGTTTGCACTGATAAAATTATTTCCAAATTTATAAGACTGAATAGTTGAGTTTACTTAAACTGTAGAGTTAAGAATTGGAAAGAAAGCAATGTGATTTGTTAAATACTTGTAGTTCTTATTGCCTGTTCCAGGTTCTAATGTGCTACAGTCTGTTTTTCTTGTAGATATGGATGCAGGTGTAATAGGATGACGTGTCTTTCAATCTCTGTCAGGTTTACCTGTTGCTTTTAACTCTGTTAAGTATCCTATTGACAAGGCAGGAGTTCAGTTTGTGTAAAAACCATAGTTAATGCCAATTGTGGTTAAACAAGTTCAGATCTTGAGTGCAGATCTAGGCGTGTAGGACACTAACTAACTATAGAGGCTCACAGTTCAACAATCATATTACTCATTGCTGGTTTAATTAAATTACAATTTTGCATGATGTCTGGTGGCACATTTCCTACAGTAACTTACCCTAGGGTCCCAGCTTACCTACTTTGCGGAATTTGTGGAATTCAACAGAGCCTGAAGTTACAGGAAACACCAAACCATTGACCAAAGGGCTATAATCTGGTTAGCTGAAGAATCTGCTGGAGCTAGGGTTGGGACTGAGAAATGATAAGATGGACAGTGACAATTAGTGATTCCCACCCATGTCTAAAATAATAATTGGATTGCCAGTTATGAGTGACATTTACAAAACTGTCTTGCATCTTTTTTAGTGTGTGCTAAAAATAGTAGTGTGGAGGAAGTTTCCTTTGCATGCATCACATGCATTGCCATATTACTGGGGGCCTGAACATGCAGTTTGTTCAGGGGCATGTGTCTCCTCAGGGAAGATGTAGTAGCGTAGCCACTCCAGTGATGTTGACAAATCATAAGTCAGTTTCTCCAGTCCTGGAACTTTTTTAAAGTAGGGTGTTAAAATAATCAGCTTCTTGAATGTGTGCCAACTAGGGTTGCCAGCTCCAGATTGGGAAATACCTGGATATTTTTTTGGGGGGGCGGAGCCTGAGGAGGGTGGGGTTTGAGGAGAAGAGGCTTCAATGTGGTATAATGCCATAGAGTCCACCTTCCAAAGCAGCAATTTTCTCCAGGTGAACTGACTTCTGTCACCTGGAGATTAGTAGTAATAGCTGGAGGTTCCCAGCCATCACCTGGAGCTTGAAAAGGACAAGAGATCACTGGACAGGCTGAACTTTGTAGGAAAACAACTGTGATATGATAACGAAGTTGTGTTTAGGGGAAAATATATCTTCTTTAATTATCCAGTGAGTAATTGGTCTCAAGTCTTTCTGAGGTACAGCGCTCAATAGACGGTTTCACTCAAGGCTGCTTTTTACATGATAAAATGATGTGAGCTAGAAAGGAAGAAAGAACAGAAGAAAGTTGCAGAAAAAATATGAAAGGTTGTAAGGTCTCATCTGATGAAACCTTGAGTGAAACGGTCTATTTTTTTTAATATAAATGTTTTATTCCCTCTCCTAAAAAGGAGAGATATTTCGCTTAAAATTCAGAAAAATAGGAAGGGTATATAGAGGGATAAAGAAAAGAGTTGAGTGGTGTTAATGTATTAGTATATTATTCTTTTAGTATTAAAAGTTAAAAGTCCATCCTTTCTTCTGCAGTCAGGCGCTCTTCTTTTCTTCTGTTTCTGTTAAACAAAGCAATTAATATGTTAGTAATGTCCTTCTGAGATTAATTTCCCTTTCAAAGCGTAATCCGAAAAAAAGAAAGAGTTACTAGACTTTGGGGTCTTTTCCTCTTTTCTCTCTCAGGTTATACTTCGAACCAGTCGTTCCTCCGGCTTCCTCGTCCTTCACCTCTCCCTCCGAGCTGCTGCCTTCCACGCTTAATGCCAACATCCACTTGGCCAGTTCTGCCCCTTCTTCTTTGCTGGCGTGCCTTTTCAAAAAATTTTGAGCCTTGAAGATAGAGTCTATTTTCTCTCTTTTATCTTTGAACTTGAAAACCAGTCCTTCGGGCACCAACCATTTGTAACTCGTTTGGTGATTTTGTAAGAACATGGTCAACCCTTTATATTCCTTTCTTTTCATTCTAATTTCAAATGGGACATCTTTCAGGATCCTAATCGGTTGGTCTCCAATTATCAGGGGTTTTGCTGATGTAGCCTTTAAAATCTGGTCCCTGAGACGTTGCTTTGTAAATTTTACAACCACTTCTGCTGGCAACTTATTTTTCGTTGTGAAATTGGAATAGGCCCTGTAAGCCAAATCCATTCCTTCTTTTATTTTTTCCGCTTCGTTGCCAGTCAGTGGTGCTAAAGCCGCTGCCAAAATGTCTCTTAGGTCCTCTCCATTCTCCTCTTTCAATCCCTGGAATCGGAGAGTTAAATTTGATTTCTCCATTTGAAGCATTAGCAATTTATTATCTTGTTTTTCTTGATGTTTTTCCACTTTGATGACCTTCTTCTTAACTTTCTGTACTTCTTCTGCTGATGCCAGACATTTCTTTGCAATGTCGTCTACCTTTTCGGCTGTCTCTGTCATCTTTTTCTGTTGAAGTCCAAAGGCACTTTCCATAGAGTCTAGTTTTTGGTTGATTTTCTGCAGTTCCTCCAGCAGTTGGCGTGCAAGATCACTTTCTTGTTGTTTGACAGCAGTTCCAGCAGGGGAAGGGCTTGGACAGGAAGTCCCTCCTGTCGTCTTTGTCTGCTTCTCTAGTTGTTTTCTCGGCCCCGCCATGTTGCAACTTGGTTTACACTTTAAAAGTTCTTGCCGCCATTACTGGAAAAGTTAACACTGCAAAAACAGGTCAGCCTGATATGAAGTTCAGTGCAAAGTGGTTTCCTATCCTTACCTTTTTGGAAAATGAACAATTTATACCTTCATCCTGGAAGGAATACATCAAATGGTTCTGAGGGAAGACGTAAAGTAAAGTTAGCTCTAGTCAGGACACAGTGGTATACCAAACTACAGATAACATTATACTTTAACAGTACAAACTCTTACGTATTGCATAGTACTACCAATTGATTTTCTAAACCTTAAAGTTTACTAGTTTCACTAATTTAGCTCTTATCTTCCGAAACAAAATGACGTTTCAACATACTTTCTTAGTTAGATAAATGTTGACTGTTTAATTTGTTCTAAGTGCTCGATGTATAATCTATGATGTTAATCATACTTAATAATTTCTGTAAAAATTGAAGTGGTTTTAACTTACCTTAACAGTTGTATGAAAATATTAAAACTTCAATAAAAATGTTGAAGAAAAAAAACCCTGTTCTTGGAAAAGAGCAGTTTCTGTCAAGAGCTCTCTCAGCCCCACCTACCTCACAGGGTGTCTGTTGTGGGGAGGGGAAGGGAAAGGAGTTTGTAAGCCGCTCTGAGACACCTTTGGGTAGTGAAGGAGTCTCGTAGTTTGGACTTAACTTTAACGCTCCACCACTCCGCTGTTCCGGTGGCGTTGCTAGTCCCCATAAGGGGCAAGTCGCAGCCGGGGCCGTTTGGGGTAGAGGGAGAGCCTCAATTCCCGACCTTCTGGTCGGCAAGAGGCTTCTCCCCAGAGCACCCCCTGGTTAGGAGCCCTTCCACTAGGGCTCCCTAGAGTCTCCGCTTGCGCGGGACCCCCCCCAGACTGCACTTGGGCGATCCGGCTCCGGGAGCGTCCCGAGACCCGGTCGCCATTCGCGCCGCCGCGGCCGGAAGTCTAGTGAAACGGTCTATTGAGCGCTGTATTGTCAGAAAGACTTGGGACCAATTTATTTCAAAGGAAACAACTTCAATGGTTTGTTACTCACTGGATAATTAAAGAAGATATATTTTCCCCTAAACACGACTTTGTTATCATATCACGGTTGTTTTCCTATGAAGTTCATCACCTGGAGCTTGGCAGCCCGAGTGCCAACAGAAGCTACTGCCGTTTTCTGCCTAGTCTGATTAATGTTGTAGGTGCAAAGGTACTTTAGGAATTGAATGGTGGGATGAGACCAGAGCTGGGTCATGCCCTATCATTACGTGTGTTGTACTAGAAATATCACAACCATTTTGCTTGGCTCTTGCAAAAAGGTATGGAAAAAATAGAAAAAAGGAAAGGGGCATGAGGAGACATAAGGTTACCAGCCTCAAGGTTCTCCCGGAATTACAACTGATCTTCAGGCTATAGGGATCAGTTCCCCAGGAGGAAATGGCAGCTTTGAAGTGTGGACTCTATGGCATCAGAACCCCGCAGAGCTACCTCCCCTCTCCACCCCCCCCCCCCCACCCTCCTTAGGATTTCCGGAAGAAGAACAGAAAGAAAAAGGAAGACACATATAATAAAAAAATTAAGGGCAGGTGTTGGAGCAGGCTTAGGTAGAGGGAGGGTCCTTGGTCTGTAAGACTGAAAGCTATTGCATCACGGGGACAAGATAATTTAAAATATTTTGCCTATGTTATAAAATTATTTACTTTTGCAAGTAGGTTACTAAATACACAGATATTTCATTTCTACTTTGATTCACAATACACATTAGACCAACATGACTTCTTCTAGACAGCAAACTGTTCTCTAAAACATACTATTTCATTATTTGCTTAGCTGTTACTTAGTATTGCTGCGTAGACACTTGCTCAAAAGGTACAATAGACAAAGGGTGGGAAATTAGTACTTTATTGGGCCAACGTAGGTTTGCGTAGAAGCTATTAAACTTCACAAGACTGCCTCAAAACTCTTGATCCAATAGAAGATATGGAATAAAAGCCACTTAGCCTGGAGCAGCAAATATTGCAAAACTAGCTTTCTTTGGCATGAGTCTGTTTCATAAAATCCATGAAATAGTTTATGTATTCCAACACAGTGATGTTCAGTTTGATCTTATAGTATAGCTCTCCCCATGAGGCTACTGATTTCTAAGGATCTTTGTACAGGAAATTTCCCATATGTTATGGGATTTCGACTGGTGTCACTAATGTGCCATATTTAAACAGATTTTGGAGTTTCTAATGAATTCATTTTTTATCTTTTGGGGAACTAATTTTTATGTGTTTCTTGGGTAAAGTGGAAGATGCTTCTTTAAAAAGGATAATGATGTTGAAGAAAAAATCTTGAATTAGTTGCTACATTTTGGACATAGGCACTGTTACAGGGTGTAATGAGAAAAGGTCAAGATTCGCAACAGAGGTCAAAGGGCTGCTCTTGAGTATACTGAACATTTAAACTGAAAAAAAAAATACAAAATATATTCAGAACATTGAGAAAGATAGAGGCTCCTGAAGAACAACAGTATGTTGTGTGAAATACAGGGGAGGATTCATGGCAGCTTGTATTCCCACCTAAATGATGCTCTGTTTTGACATAACAAAGGTTTTGCAAGACTTTTTTTTCATTTTAACCTTTGTGTAGGAGGGCAGCCACCTGTCTAATCCACAGTGTTTGCCGTTATGTCTGACTTAATTAGGAAGACCATCCATCATGAGCCCTTTCGATCTTCATTAGCCTGTGGTCAAAATGAGTTGGTTTGAGGTAAACTCATATATCAAAATGGTTTGGAGCAAAGGCCAAGTATTGCTTGGCATTAAACTGGTGTTTTCAGCATTCAGTCAAATCCCACAAGTAATTCTTGGCTGGAAATTGCATAGATGGTCAACCCTCTCAGTCAGTTCTGAATTGTAAACACTATAACTGTGTCATGCATTGTTCTCATCCATTGTTTAGTCACAGTGAACAGATCAGCTTTTCACAGTTCTTTATATGTCAGCAAGTTGAGCCTTCCTTTTGCGCCAAAGGAGGTAAGTACACTCCGGTTGTGCTTTGTGCTGGAGAAAAAGAAGAAGAAGACTGTGTCTGTTATCTTGGCTGTGTAATGAATGGGTGGAGAAAGACAAGCTTCTGACAAAGCTGCTTGGAAATGTCTACGAAACAGAGGCTTCTATAGAATGCTTTTTGAGGCAAACAGTGGCTTGCAAATATGTAGTATGTTACTACAGTGTGGAATTCCAGAGGCTCAATCTTTATTTGGGGGGGGGGGGGTAAACCCTGTTCACTGAATTTTTACCAGGTATGTAATAACTGTTATTCTTGTAAACTAGAATTAACAGTAGGGAGTTTGGTGCACCTACATCCACAAGCCATTCTTATCTTGTAGAGTTGTTTGGTTATTTGGGAAATTTTCCAGATATCTCTTGACAGTGGCTCAAAATAAAAGTTAAAATCACAATAAAAATAGAATTACAAAAATTGGATGAAAGCCCCTGCAAATGTTAACAATATCTTAAAATACTTTAAAATCATAAACAGCAGAAGATGACCTTCCTTTTTCATAAACAGTATAATATAGAAGACCAAATCCATATGGTTAGTATACAATTGAAACCAGAACTTACTTAGAAGCAGCCAAGAAAAAAATTGTGGGTAAACAAATAAACAGCTCTAAAAGATTAAAAATCAACAGCCAGCCAGAGCAAATCAAATAGATAGTAAATTAGACACTGGGCAAATCTGTATGGTGAGAGGATTCCATACTTGAGGTGCCTCCACTGAAAACCCCCTTGTCTCAGATTGCTGCCCACCTTATTTTGGGTGGAGGGGGCATACTCAGCAGAATTTGAGTATACAGTTTTAGGAGGTTTACAGATTGCCATTTGACCTCACTTTCAATCGTTTAAGTACCCTGGCACCAGTTCTTCAGAGTTGTTAACTGGAAGTATATCCAGGAATGAATTGACAGTTATTGAAGCTTGCTTATAACTAGGTTGATATTTGTTCCAGCCTGGCAACTACATTGTGTACCAGCTGAAAGTTCTGGACATAGCCCTACAAAGAGTGCATCCCAGTGTATTTTTTAAAACTATCCCTCTTCTCCTCTGCATTTTGGCTTCCTCTGTTTGTGGCTCTGCCATTTTGTGGTTGGCTCCACCTCCCATGGCAGCCATTCCCTGGTTGTGCTCTGACTGTGATCAGAGCAGGGAATAGCTGTGACTAAGTTTTAATTCTCAAGCAAAAGCCTTCAGCTGTCATGCCAGCTAAAGCACAGACTTGATTTGGGGTTTTATCTATAAGGATGATTCTTAGTATCTTCAAGCAGTCCTCTCCCCCTTTTTTTGGCCCCCCATAGGGGATTTTTAATTGCATTTTCTATAAACTACAACGAAATTAGGAAAGGGATCTACAAACTATGGGAGAAAGTAAAGAAAAACCACTAAAAATCCAAGAGATAGTGGTCATACATAATGCTTATAAAATTAGCTTTTAGCTTAAAGATCGATTAGAGTTCATTGGATGTGGTCAACAAGTATAATCTTCATACATATTAGTGATAAAAACACCAACATATATGACTTCTTAAAAAGCAATATAAGAAATGATTAACAAATGTTAGAACGAATGTTAAGGACTGTGATAACTCATTTTTTGTCCTTTTTCTTTCTCAAATGATAACTTGTTTTTGGGGCTGCTGCCCCAAGTTTAAAATCTGAGTCCTCATCAGAAGATGTCACTGCTTCTTCTTCTTCACTTCCCTTGATGCTGTTGCCTTCCTCCTCTTCTTTTTCTCTTGCTGGACGATTATGATGCTGTAGAAACTCACATGCCTTTTCAACTGAGTCAATTTTCCTTTTTATCTTTGAATTTAAAGATTATGCCTTCGGGCATGATCCATCTGTAAGGGATGTTGTTTTTCTGTAAAAATAAAGCCAAGTCTCTAAATTTCTTTCTTTTTTTTTCTTTCTTATTTCAAACAGAATGTCCTTCAAAATTTTTATTTCTTTGTCCTTGATTTTCAAGTTAACTCCACTTGTCGCTTTGAGTATTTGATCTCGCACTTGTTGTCTAGAGATTATTCTTTCTTGTAAATTCAGAATACGACCTAAAGATCGTATCTATTTCGCTTTGTAAAGTATCTACTTTAATATCTGCCACAGGGCCTAAAGTGTCACCCATAATCTGTTTCAGATTTTCTCCCGTCTCCTCGGGGATCCTTTGAAATCTAAGGGTATAGCTTGCCCTTTCCATTTGCAGCTGTAACAAATGAGACTCATCAGCTGATCTTTTCCCCCCCATCACCTGCATTTGTTTTTTAAGCTTCTTGGTGTTGGCATCCACCTCTTTAAGCTCTTGTTGCATTTGCTCTGTTTTTTTGGCCATCTCAGTCATCTGCAGTTGTTGGGTGTCGAATTTTTGGTGCAATGACGTGACTCGTTCCAACAAAGGGCGCAGCACCTCATTCAGCATCTTTTGAAGATCTGTAACTGTGTCCTGTCTAGGGACAGAACTCGCTGGGCTAGCACTTCTGGCAAGAGGCTTCAGTTTTGGAAGCTTATCTTTCGCCTCTCTCCTTGGAGGCACCATGTTGGAGATTGTTTACTTTTTGCAAAAGTTACCGAAGTCCTCAAAGTCCTTAAAAACACCTGGTAAGTTCTTATAAGCTTTTTATTTTCATCCACTTTGTTTAGATAGCCCACTCCCCCCCTTTCTCTGCTGCAAAGTGTTCGCTTTTTTTTCCTTGTTGAGGGGGAGTTCCCTCCCCCCCTCGCTTCCAAAGGGGAGAGCTTTTAGCTAGTTTTCTGGTGTTTTTGCTTAAACTTGACTCACATTTCAATTATGATATCGCTTTAAATTAAAGTTCGCTTGGCCACCAAACGCTTGATCCTGTGTGCGTCTCTAGTTCCTCGCAGGGAAGCTCCGTGGTGGGATCTTTGGGGCATGGAACAGCTCCCCTTCGCCAGCCAGTCACCGGAGGAAGAGCTCTCCTAGCGCCCCATGGCTGGGAGCCCTTTGCAAGGGCTCCGGGGTAGGTGCGGACGATCGCACCCCCTCTCAGCCGCAGGCTCTGGCGTGTCTCCTGGAGCTCCAGAAGAACGCGGCTGCCATGGTGAGTGCCAAAACAGGAAGACTTCAAGCAGTTCCTTTAGTGTGAATCAATCCCATCCAGAATGGGATGACTCTTCAGTCCTCACTTTGGTCCATCATCTCAGTCTCATCTGGACTAAGCTTCAGTTTAGTGTCTCTCATCCAGCTCATGATTGCCTGAAGTCCTGACATTTAATAAGGACATCCATGGACTTACCTGATGGTGCTTATAGAGTGAAATTGAGCTGGGTATAGTCAGCATACTGGTAGTACTCTGCTCCAGACTCAAGATGACGTCTCTCAGTGGCTTCATGCAGATGTTAAACTGCTTGGGGGATAAGCTGGTGCCCAGTGGGTTCCCCTTGGTCCCTCATCCCCATCTTCCAATCTAGACTCAGTCATCCAACAAATCAATCAGAAAGTGGTACCCTAATCCTCAGCTCTTTTAGTCTTGGAGGAAACAATGGTCAATGATGGGGCTGCTTTTGAGGATACTTTTGGTTGCTGCAGAATGTGCCTGCAAGAAATGTAAGTTTTCTAATATAATTTTTTAAAATAAGACCGTACCAACTAGAGAATGGATTGGGTCCAGACTATATTGACAGTTTCCACTGAATGGAGAACCATGTATGCTTCTCTGGACACCTCTGAAGAAGTGTAGGAGGAAAATGAAATGAATTAATCACTGAGTCTAAAAGCTCAGGCCAGAACAAGTAGGGTGGACCGTGCTGCCTTCCAAAATTTCCCAAAACTGTCAAAGCTCAGACTTTGGTCAGTCTGCGAAGCATGTTTGATAGCTACGGGACAGACCGAGAGAGTGCCTCCTCATAATTTTTGTCTGAAAATGGTACATTAAGATGGTACATTAAGAAGGCACCTTCATATTTAGTGCAGAATCTGATAGGAATATAATCTTCTACTTCTTACTATGGGTGTCTTCAATCCAGTGTCTTGTTTCCAACAGTCTGATTGATTGTCTCGCAAACACTCTCAAGTAAAATACGATGAGAGCAACAGTACTCACCCATCTTTGTCCATATCATGAGATGTTCAGAGATGTCCACCTTTAGTATAGAGCAGGGGTTCCCAACCTTTTCGAGCTTGTGGTTCTTTGGAATTCTGACTTGGGTGGTGAGCACAACCACAGAATGGCTGCCATGGGAGGTGGAGCCAGCCACAAAATGTCTACTGTGGGAAGCAGAGCCACAGAGGAAGCCAAAATGCAGAGGAGAAGAGGGGAAGTTAAAAAAAATACACTGGGAGAGGAGAGAGAGAATAAAACCAACATTGTGGTGGCAGCTGCCTCTGAAATGATGATTTAAAAAAAAAAAAACTGCACAGCCAATCAGATGCCCTGCTGAGCAAAACCCCCTCGCCACTCTTTCTGAGGCACCAAGAAAACTGTTGGGCATCATGGTACCCATGGGTACTATTTTGGGGACCCCTGGTGTAGAGGATTTGTTGTGGTTGTCATATGTAATAGCGGCATATTAGGAATTCTTGCTCATCACACCATTTGGCTTACATTCTGTTTACCAGTTGTAGTCAGCACAGTTGAACATTTGACAGAATGTTCCCCTGTTCTCAAACAATATTCATATGTTTGATTGTGCATGTTCAGTAGTCTTAACAGCTTTTGTGCGAACAAAAACATTGGGGCAGTCCTGTGAGGGGCTTTGCATATCTGTATAATACAGTGTTTGGTGGGATTGACACATTTGCCCTACTTTATTTGCGTAAGATCTCAGTTACAATCGCTGGTATCCCCATTTTAAAAAATAGTTTCAGCTAGTAGGGCTGGGATAGCCCTCTCCCTGAGCCCTGAGAAAGCTGTTGCTAACTGGCTAGATGGATCAATGATTTAAGTCAGTATGATGTAGTTTTGTGAGGTCATGAGTGCAATTGGTTCTAATGATTGCCTGCTTCCTTCAAAAGACAGGAAGCTCCCTTCCTTACACAGTTTACTGTATGACATTAATAATGGTGCCTGGTCAGGTATATGGGCTCCATTGTATCCGGCTTCTCAAAAATAAAAAAATATTATTAACCTATTTGAGAAACGGGTCTGTTACAAAAATTGAGGAAGGATGGAGTGTGTATTGTGTGTATTATGCTAGCAGGAGACAAATTTAAAGTGAGAAAATATCATATACAAATGTATGGTAATGAAAAAAAGTAGAATTAAAATCTGTTTCAAATGTAATATCCCAAATACAAATGGGTTCTCTATATGAGATATATAATAGACTTTCTTTTACACTATGTTATACTAATCTATTAAGGTTCTAATGAATATGTAGAAGTGGTGAAAATATGTTATGCTGAGTATACAGTAATGATGAAACCAGTGAAGTCAAAAAGGAGGTAAAAGGGAAATTATTCTCTGTCCTATACATTACGTACTACATGATTGTCTTTGACAAATATAATTATGTTGTATAACCCATTTTTTCTTTCCCCCCTTTTCTTTTCTGTACCCCCACTGTTTTTCTAAAATTGAAAAACATTGTTTATGTGTTTGTGACTCCTATGGCTCACCTTTAAGGAATCATTCTTAACTAAACGAATATACTCAGACTCTCATAATTTTCTTTGTTCTTCTGACTTTCTTTCTATCAACAGTACAGTCTTGTCCTTACAAGTGTGAAATTATAGAGTTAGGATTTTATGCTTTTAAACTGAGGGTAGTTGAGTGGAGAGTAAATTTTTGGAAACCGACAAGACAGAAAAAAGGGGTGTGTATGACAGAACACTTCATCCAAGAGACTGGAATTAACATGGTCTTGATAAACTAGGGTGAAAGTAAGAAGACGTTCATTTTGGCCAACTGTATTAGAAATGTGTGTGTGGGGAACAAATAATGTGGGGGGTGATTAGCTGGCAGTAAAGCAGAGAGATTTTGGATCCCATACAGAACATGAGTCAGCATTGCAATGCTGTGCCAAAGACAAATGCTGTTTTGTGGTAACTGGGGGGTGGGGGGCGGCAGCGAAGTGTCCCATCAATAAGCAAACAGGTTTCCTTGAAGGTAGAAAGTCTGAAAGCTTGTTGGGCTTTTATGTCTGAGAGAGGAAACATGTCTCAAAGGAAAGTAATGGCAATACACCATTAATTGAAGAATTACAGGTCAGTCTCTCATTTTTGGATTAGGTAGTGAGCCAGGCTGATATAGATTATGGATAATTTTCAATATAGCTTTCAAGCAGAGATGGGGATTGCGATTGCTTTGGTTAGCCTAGTGGATGGCTTCATTGTTCAGCCATATTTTGGAGATTCCAAAAGGTGTTGTTGGGCTGTTCTTCTCCATAGGAGAGGAAGGAGATCAGTTAGGCAAAATTGGAAGCTGAACTTCTGATAACCGGATAGAGGTGATGTAACTGTCCTGTGGCCTTTTGACAGCTTTTCAGTGACAGAAACCAGAATATCTTTCCTTTCGCTTCGGTAGTTGTGGGGCAACTGACAGTTGGAGCAGAGTTCTTCCGAGCCTGTGCTTGGTTACTCTTTAGCTCAGTGATCCCCAACCTTTTTGAGCCTATGGGCACTTTTAGAATATTGGCTGCCAACGCTGCTTAGGATGAGAAAGAGATGGAGGGAGCTGGCCCTAGCCCCAGTCCTTGCAGGAAGACCCACCAAACAAGGTGGAAACTCCCATCAGGTGCAGACAGGTAATCTCAGACTGAAGTCAGCGTGCCATACCCTCAGTCATGCAGCCTGAGGTCAGAAGCTGAAACAGAGGCCCTGCAGCCACCAGCCTCGTCTCCAGGGTTGCCAGGGCCCCTGGAATGCTGGAGAAGGTTTGCCCAGAGGGAGCCACAGGAGTGCTGCCATAGTGCGTGGTTGGCAGCGCAGCACTGTGCAACCTCTGCCTGTGAGGTGGAGTCATTGTAGGATCAGGGCTGATAGCCCTGTAGGGTGCCTCAGCCATTGGTGACTTGCACCATGCCTGGATGACTCAGTAAATTGAAGAGTTGCACCTGGCCTTGAATGACTTCTGATAAAAGCAGCCAGAAAAGGGAGAGTCAGTGTGGAAGCAACTTGTCCACAACTCTTGTGTGCTATGCTTTAGACTTCTGTATGCTTTGATCTTCTGGACTGTGACCTGGCTTATGCTCTTTGGATTTGCCCTTCTGGTTTGATGCTTGGACTTTTGAATATTGGTGCTTTGACCCTGGACTGCTTGTGGACTATGCTTATTGCCTGTTGCCCCGGTGCCTGCCTGAACCAGGACAGTTTGCTTCTACCCTATTGCAGGCTCATGCACCATTAGGTAATGGAAGTTGGAGCTGCTGTGGAGCTGGCTGTGCAGAACCAGACACTGAAGGAGTAGGTTGCCCAGTTGACCAATGCGTTGGCTTTGCTTCAGCAGCAGCTACTACAGCAACCAGCTGACTCTCTGCCACCCGGCAGGGCAGCACTGCCTGCACTGGTACCTCTACCTCCTGGAAAATGCCCAGTGAGTCCACCAGGGAAGTTTGAGGGGAATGTGGAAGACTTCCTGATGTTCCTGGCCCAGTGCCAGCTGTACATTGAACTTTGAGCCTGGGATTTTCCAGATGAAAAGACCAAAGTCTGCTTCATCCTAAGTCTTTTGAAAGGGCTATCAGCCAAGTGGTCTATTCTGCTGCTGCTCAGCTGGTCCTTGCTCCTGAAGTGACCTTGCTAACAAGAAGACTGCCTTCACCAGTCCTCAGAAAGCGGAAAATGCCAACTAGCATATTCGTCACCTGAGATAGGGCAAGCGTTCTGTGTCTGCCTTATGCAATGGAGTTCCAGCTTCTGGCTCAGGACCTGGCCTGGATTTAAGCAGCACTAGTGGAGGGCTAGTGGATGACATTCTGAATGAATTTGGCTCAAATTGACTGCCCACCCTACAAGCCCTCATAGTCTTGTGCCTTTGTATTGTTGGTTGTTTGGAGGCCTGGAAGCAAACTTGAGGTGAGGTGCCCTATCGTGTGGATACCTGGTATCTTCCGCCAGTTGTACCCAACCAGCCTCTGCCAGTACCTCCAGGCACAGGTGTGTGCTAGCCGATGCAGCTGAGTGCTGCTTGCCCTCGATTGATGGCTGAAGAGAAAAATAAACGCTGGGTCCAGAATCTGTGCCTATGCTGTGATGGTTCAGGGCATTATGCCAGCAATTACCCTGAAAAGGAGAGATCCTGCCAACAGGCAGCAAATGATCAACTCCAGGTCAACACAGGCCATAAGACCTGAAACGTGCTGCCGGACAGCTCATGGTTCCTGTAAAACTGTTCTTGCCTGGCAGTTGTTGGCTGCAAGTGAACGGCATGGTCGATTCCGTAGCTTTGTGCTGTTTCATGGACTCCACATATGCCTGCCAATATCAGGTCCCATTGCAATTCAAAGATGTGGCTGCCCTGGTGGAGGCCATTGATGGCCACATTCTGCTTTTTGGCCTGGTAACCTAGGAGACACAGCTGCTCAACTTAAAAGGTACATAATAGGAAAAAAATCACTGTACCATCTGGAGAGCAGTTTTAATTCTGAGTGATCTCCAGCCCTCACCTGGAGATTGACAGCAATGGTTCCCCAGGAGGAAATGGCTGGTTTGGAGGATGGACTCTATGGAATTATGTTCAGCTGAGGCCTCTCCTGTCCCCAAACTCTGGCTTCCATAGACTCCACCACAAAATCTCCAGGAGTTTCCCAACCTGGAGCTGGCACCTTTGGCCTTTGTAGGGAACTCATTGGGGCCAGTCCTGACTCAGGACTGGCCCCAATGAGTTCCCCACAAAGGCCAAAGTAGGCCTGGAAAGGGCCTCCTGCCTTTGCCTTTTTACTGACAAAATCAAGCTTGGTTGCCTAGCAACAGCCACTGAGGGGAAAGTTAGCCCCACAGCAGGAAGATAAGAGAATGGTTTGAGGGCTGGTAGCTCACAGAGGCACCAAGCAGGAGAAGCATCTTCGTCAGGAGAGACAGCCGTTTTGGCAGTTTATTCAGACAGGAAAGTGGTCAAGCTGGCAGTGGGCGGAGGAGTGAACCCAGCATCCAGCCAATGGCAGTTGATGGGCCAGTGGCTGATGGAGCGCACAGCACAGTCAATGGGAGCACTGGAAAGTGCCAATATGTTGTGCTTTTATATAAAGGATGACCCAAAGACAGATATAATACAGACAAAGGGCACAAACCAGAATGAAAGATCTTCCTTTATGCCAAACTACCCGTGTTGGCATGATTTTAGTTGACCATTCAAATGTGTTGCTAAACAGGTGACCTTAACCAAATATGTTGCTCACAGGAGTCCTAACCAATCAGTATGAGACCATGCACTCTGCAGCTGTCCAAGGCCTAATTAAGCAAGGCACCTTTTCTCATCAAAGAGTCCTTGCACTAACAAGATGGAATGTGTAGGTGAAATTCCCTTCTGGGTTCATGGCCTTTGAAACCTCTAGGCCCAGTGACTCCACCAGCACCTGTGCTGACCGCCTTTTTTCCTTATCTTGCTCTCTGAAACTGCAGTCAGCATGACCTAATGTTCTCAGAGGGAGAAGTTGGTATGATTTTTGGTTAGGCCTCAAACCTAAACTAGTGTTTCTAAAAAAGTCAAGAGACTGCTAGGCAAGCCACTCCCTTGATGGCAAGTCTTGTAGTGCTTCCTGAATATATCCAAGGAGGTGGCCTCTCTCACCTTTAGGGAGCTCATTCCACAGAGCCAGGGACTTGATGGAAAAGTCCAAGGCTCTGGTTGATGCCAGATGGGCAACCCTTAGTGGTGGAATAGCCGATATAATGCTGCGTGATGAGTGAAGTTGGCACACAAGGACATACAGAAGGAGACAGTCCTTCAAATATGTGGGTCCTAGACTCAGGGCTCTTTTTGTAGCAGGAACTCCTTTGCATATTAGGCGACACACCCCTAATGTAGCCAATCCTCCAAGAGCTTACAAAGCTCTTCTTACAGGGGCTACTGTAAGCTCTTGGAGGATTGGCTACATTAGGGGTTTGTTGTCTAATATGCAAAGGAGTTCCTGCTACAAAAAGAGCCCTGCTTCATTGAAACAAAAACAACTGCTCTGTGTGGTATGAAACATGGTATCTTAGATATTCTGACATCACCAACCTGTTACCTTGTTCCCCTTAACTGTTGTACGTCAACTTTGCATAGAAAAGCTTCTGTTGGGGGATCTGAGAAATTTTGTACATACGTAGGTATAAAATATGCATCTGGGGCACTGATTCCCTGTTTATCCCAGTCTATTAATTATGGCCACCACACAGATGGAGCTTAAATTGCTCCATCTGGATGCTTCTGTCATGTTAATCCATGTGGAAGCCATTTTCTCCACTGCACTGCACTGCAATTTATTTATTTATTTATTTGATTTAATTTATACACCTTTCTCCTCACCGAAGCAGGCTCAGAGCGGCTTACAAAAGATAAACATAAGAAGGTCCGGTTTCAGCGACTTCCATGGCGGGCATGCTCCTTTGGTGCTCCGAAAGGAGCGGCCTGTGACGCGGCAGGTGGAAGGGGGCCCAATTGATCTGGACCCCCCCGGAGTCCTTCGAGGGGACTCCCAGCCTGGGGCGCTGGAGGTTGCCTCTCCCGAGGCTGTGGCCAAAGAATTGTGGCCCCTCCCAGCCCTGATAGGTCCTGTTGCTGCGGTGCCATTATGGCAACAAGAGGCATACACCAGGTGAGCAAACAAGTGATCCCACAAAAATAAAGCTCTCCCTACCTCTGCAGTAGACGTGGAATGAAGCGTGCATGCAAATTTTTCGTTGGCTGGCTAGCCGGCAAAGCGCATACCCAAAGCCCCGAATGGTATCGGCAGAGGGGAGAGGGAGCTAGCTCACGTCCCCCCCATACAATTTTAAGCGAATTTATCCAACGAGAGGGGCTAGGAGAAACGCTGATGGCTGATTGAACCAGGCAAAGTACAAACTTAATTAAAGCAAACTTTTGAAGCAACTTTTGCTGACTTTTGAAAGCTTTGAAAACTTTCCTTGAAATATAAACAATGACTGGGTAGGCAGAAAAGATGGCGACGAGACACTCTCTTGGAACTACAAGATCAACACTTCTGGCTACTAAACCGGAAGTAAACATTGACTTCTCGAACATGCTGGCTAATGCATTGCATCCCCTGCTGGAGCAGATGACTAATACCAACAAGAAGTTGGATGAGATCCGAAAACAGCTTAAAGAGATGAGTTTAAAAACAGAGGAGACAGTAAAATCAGTGAAAAAGGTTGAAGCCAAAGTAAAAGAGACTGACCAAAGACTGGAGGTGATGGAAAAACAAAGATCCTCTGACAAAGACCAACTTTTAAGACTACAGATGCAAAAATCAGCATATGTTCTGAGATTTCAAGGTGTTCCTGAACGGCAAGGTGAGAACCTGAAATAAATATTAAGTGAAGCATTGGCCCCAATGACAGGTTTAATGGCGGACACATTGCAAAGCGATCTGGACTTAGTCTAATTTATTAAGAAAAAGAACCTGCCTGGGGAGATAGTGGCGAGATTCTCTAAAAGAATCCCGCAGGGCCCTGATCTCTGCTGGGAGCTCATTCCACCATTACGGAGCTGCCACCTGGCCCTGGTTATAGCCAGCCTGGTGTCCTTAGGACCTGGGAGGGTCAGTCAATTTTGGGACCCTAACTGCAGTGCTCTCTGGCAAACATGTGGGGAAATGCAGTCCCTCAGGTATGCCGGCCCCTGAGCATAAAGGGCTTTAAAGGTAAGAACCAGCACCTTGAAGTGGATTCAGTATGCTATCGGTAACCAATGAAAGTGCGTTCAGCACAGGCTGGATGTGCTCCCGTAGCATAGGCTGGATGTACTCCTGCATATGGAGACCCACCAGAAGCCTGGCCACTGTATTTTGCACTAGCTGTAGCTTCTGGATTTTTGCCAAGGGCAGCCCCATGTAGAGAGCGTTACAGTAGTCCAGTCTCAAGGTGACCATTGCGTGGATCACTGTTGCCAAGTTGTTGCAGTCGAGGAAGGACGGAGATGATAAAAGGCTGACTTGGCAGTGGCTGCTACCTGGGACGCCATTGTTAAGGAGGCATCCAAGAGCACTCCCAAACTCCTAACTAGGGGTGTGCAAAAAATAAAAATAAAATTTCGGCCGATTCGGATTCAGCCGAATCCGGCAGAATCAATTTCGGCCAGCAGTAAGACTCACGCATGTCAGTTTCATCAGTAGGAGCAGCCCAATGTCAATTTCAGCCCTATTATATCCTATGGGCCATTGAAGTCAATGGCGAAAACATAGGGTATATTCTGGGGGCTGGAGGGGAGGGGGTTTGAGGGAGAGGCTCCAAACTCGCAGGGTAGCTGCTGGAGCCTCTCCCCAAGATACCAACCAGGTTTCAAGAGCATTGGACCAGGGGGTCTAATTCTACGGACCCTCAAACAGGTTGCCCCTATCCCCTCCATTGTTCTCTATGGTGGGAAAAAGTAACTGCTAAGTTCTGTAAATTCTGATATAGCTCCCCATATGTCTAGTTTGTAGCAACACAATAAATTCAGGAAAAGAAGAAACTGTACATCTTCATAATGAGCTGACCTTTCTTGTTCTTAGAGGTTAGGGCAGCTTTGTGCATTACAGTGAGGTGACAGGATGGGGAGTGCAGGTGAATTGCACTTCTTACCACACAAGTATGAAAACAGGCTTGCAGGGATAATCTGTGCAAGATAAGCTGTTTTCATTTAGGAGCTTGAATGATTTGCTGCCCACAAGTGCCTTGAGGTAGGAAACACTACAAGTGCAGCTCATTCTTTTCCACTTCACTCTAAACGCTACA
>NW_015167553.1:415187-457991 GCF_001447785.1 Gekko japonicus
TTAATAAAATGAATGCCATGGTTCCAGTATTTGGCATTTTTAAAATTTCAGGGCTGGAATCGTTAAAATCTTGCCATTTTTTGCCAAGAAAGTGAAAAAGAGAACTTTAGATTTTCATCAGAGAAGGGCACAGTGATATTTGGGTTATGTTATTAAGACAGAGGACAGTATGTGCAGTAATTGACAAAGGCTGGTTATGGAGAAAATGAATACCTTACCTGTGAACCTCAGTAAGCCACTCTTAGATACTTGGAATTTTCATTAGTGCTGAAGAAGTTTTACAGTCTTTGTGACACTTGTGAATGACAAGTGTGTCACATCTGGCTAGGCCATTGAAGTAAGCTAATTACTGAGAAATGCAAAAGCTGTTTTAAGTGTCACTTGTGCAAATAACTTAAAAACCGAAGCCCGTGCATAACCATCTATGGTAGAAACATGGCTTTTATAAAAAAACAACAGCAACCACAAAACCTGATTAGTAAGTTGCCAAATTGCCCTCCCAGTTCAGTATCTTCCATGTAATCAGGGGAAGTGTGCTCACACTCCTGAATGCCTCCCAACATCCGAGAGAGGCCTAGTTGGTTTTTCAAGCTGGGATTCCTGCTCTGGTTGTGAAACAAAACAGCCCTACAGCAAGGGTGGAAAACTCATTTTGTTCTGACAGAACACACAGAAGGATCTCTTTGCGCACATCAGCATTAGCTAAGCTGGATTTGAGAACTCCTTGTTTCCAGTGCCTCTTTTCCTTCTTGAGTTAATGGAGGGTCCATAGGAAATGGTCTTGTTTTGGAACAAAGTGTTAGGCCATCAAGTTTAGCACTGTTTACTCTTATGGCCATAGGCTGTCTTGTGCAGAGGCCTTTTGTGGCCTGTAGCCTTTAACTGCAGGTATCAAACCTAGAGCCAGTTTGGTGTAGTGGTTAAGTGTGCGGACTCTAATCTGGGAGAACCGGGTTTGATTCCTCACTCCTCCACTTGCACCTGGCTGGATGACCTTGGGCAAGCCATAACTCTGGCACAGCTGTTCTTGAAAAAGAGCAGTTTCTGTCAAGAGTTCTCTCAGCCCCACCCACCTCACAGGGTGTCTGTTGTGGGGAAGGGAAGGGAAAGGAGTTTGTAAGCCGCTCTGAGACACCTTTGGGTAGTGAAGGGCGGGGTATAAATCCAATCTCTTCTTCTTCTTCTTCTTCATGACAGCTCAGCGTGCACTTTGCCACTGAGGTATGCCTACTTTGACAGTCTTGGTGTCCTGCCATTTCGCTTTCTCTTTACAGCTCTGCATAAAGCCCTCTGTTGAGAATCCTCAGAAGCTACTTAAGGAGCCAGCCCTTCCCAGGGTGCTTCTCCAAGGGGACTTCCCAATCCCGCCAGACCCTGTTAGTGTTACTCTTAAAATATGGCTGTCTGCTGGCATACTTTGCAGTGCTAGGGGGAAACAGCAAGAGGACAAATTAATGCGGGACCAAGTAGGAAGAGCATAGGATTTTACTTACTAAGATTCCCCACTTCCCCCCTACAACTGTAGTTTTCTAATTTCGGGGAATCTCTCCCTCCCCTGCAGAAAACACCCATTAAAGATTTCAAGGGGGGCATATTTTTGGGAGCATACCTGGTTTGTAGGGTATAAGGGCCAGCCTGTCAGACTCCACCTTTGCCTCATGAACTGATTATTTAGACTCCAGGGCAGACTAATTTGAGGCTGCAAATCGGCAATGGTGGCAGGCTGTCTTTAGGAAATGTTTTCCTTATCTTAGTGATCTCCTTATTGACAATGATAACACCCCAAGGAGCCCTTGGAATGAGGGTGGGTTCCAGGTTTTGGGGGACTCTGGGCAGACAGTGCCCTGCCCCCCCCATGCCTTCCTTTCCACTTCTATAGCTGCATGCCCTTGTCAGAGTCCCACAGCAATCAGTTCTTAACAACACTCCTTCAAAAAGTTTAAGTCTATTGAGTACAGTAAAGGCAGGTCTTCTGAGTATACATTCGTTGTTAGAACTAAAAGCAAGTGCGCGCAGGCTAGTGGTATACAGAAATAAATAAATAAATAGATATATGAAGGCCCGGGAAAAAACTGGGAAAATTTGGAAAAAATGGGTTTTTCCCTGCCTTTTGGGGGTTTTTCCCCAAAAATTGGAAAAATAGAAAAAAGTAAAGAAAAGAAAAGAAATGGATTATGGAACTTTTTATTTTAACATGATGAATAAAATATTTTAAGATAAGGTGTTCAAATATTTTCCAAATCATTTCTAAAAAATATGTATGGTATCAGATTGATCTAATTTCTGTGCACTGAGGACATGCAAGTCCTAGGTTACAAACTGAACTCTCCAATACAAGAACAAGATGCATTTCTTCCTTTAGGAGGTGCTGTTGTCACAAGAAAAGAAAAAGGTTTCAGTTTTGTTTTTGCATTGTGGGTGGGTATTCTGTTTGTAATAATTGTTTGGATACACTATATTTTTAATATGCTAGTTGTGATAATTTCATGCCAAGTAAAAATATCCATAGTTATATTTTATGTTCTCAACAACACTCCTTCGAAAGGTTTAAGTTTATTGAGTACAGTAAAGGCAGGTCTTCTGAGCATACATTCATTGTCAGAACTAAAAGCAAGCGCGCACAGACTAGTGATTTACAGAAATCAAAAGGGTCAGTGGGTGACTCGGGGCCAATCAGGAGTCCTGCAAAAGCCCATCTAACCTAATGGGTAAGCATTCCCAGGGAGGAGTAACAAGGTACCATGGTCACTAGCTCAGACTAACGGGCGATAAGGATGCAGGGAGAAGATAAACTAAACATTTCAGATAAACAAGCAGAGGGAATATATCCAGTGATCAGCACCAATGCTCCCTCTAAGCTGTGGAGTCTTGTGAGCAAAAATTCTAATTTGTGAGCTACTGGCATTTAAGCTGTGAGCAAGCGATTTGTCTGCTGCATAAATTAGTTTGCTCTGGAGCCATCCTTCCTGAGCGAAGACAAAAACGTGTGAGCCGGAGGCTAAAAAACTGTGAGCTAGCTCACACTAACTCAGCTTAGAGGGAACATTGATCAGCACCCCCCCTCCCAGTCCATGGCAGCTTCAGAGCTGACAGCCCTCCACCTACCTTGGCATACTTCTCCCAGAGACAGCCCTCCTACTGCCCATGCTCAGTTGTTTTCATCACCTATACATCCTTTCCATGACAGCACTGGCCAGTGTATGTGGCTTGGAGTTCTGCTGCCACGAGGAGTGCCTGCTGTGCATGCCCTTCCTCAGTGATGCTGGGCATTTGGGAGCACAGATGCAGACAGGTGCCAGAGAAGGTACATGGGTGGGGATCAGCAGCTGTATGCACACTAGGAGCTCTGGTCTGCTGGCAAGTGACCCATCTCAGGGTATGTTGATGCTGGCCCTGCTTGGAATGCTTTGGAAAACCACCGCCTTAGAATGTGAAGTGGTATAAAGTTGCTGGGGAGCATGAGGCATAGGTACGGTCCTAAGCAAGAATATGGCAGTGTTTGTGGGGAGGAAACAAATGAAGGCAACCCATCCAGTGCTTTTCTCAGCTGAGCCTGTAGGCTGAATCATATCAGCAATGGGTTGGTTTTAGTCCCCAAACAAAACTGTAGTCTGGGTGAAACATATAGTTTTACAAAAGGTATAACAAAATTAATTTAATTCCATGTGGAGGCATTCTTCTGAATAAGAATGCAACTTTATTTATTTACATTATAGTTTGCCTTTCTCAATTAAACTCAGGGTGGGTTACACAATGTAACTCAATGCAGCCAACAGAATAAGACATCTGATAAGCAAACTTTCCAAAATTCCCATTGCAAATCAGGCTTTTAATTTCCTTTTTGTCAAGAGCTGAGGGTTAAGCATGTATTGTACTCTAGGGTTGCCAAGTCCGAAACGGTGCTGGAGCGGGGGACTCCAGCGCCACTCCGGGAGTGCGTGCCGCAACCATGTCACCTGGAAGTGACGCGACCACGCCGGGCACACTGGGGAGGGGCCACGACCATCCGAGGGGAAACCATAGAGTTTTCCCTTGGATGACCGTGGCCCCGCTCCCAACGTGCCCGACGTGATTGCGTCACCTCCAGGCGACGTGCACGTCGCGTGCTTTGGGGGTAGGGTTCCCCCTGGGGCCCAATCTGCCGGCGGCAGGTAACGGGTCTCTGGGGCGGGGTTTTCCCCGCCCCCAGGGGGGACTTGGCAAACCTATTGTACTCAGTTAACGTCAAGCTGTGCTAAATTCTGCTGCTAGAAAGTACAAAAGAGGATTGCAGTACATTCCTGTCCCAATTTTTCCCAGCTGAGCACACCACTTCCAGAATCTGTGGTTAGTAAGGAACCACAGTTTATTTAGTGTACAAGTACTGAGCATTTCTGTTGAGGAAATGTTAAAAAAAATGTAACTCAGTAAGTCCCGAGTACACAATGGCCAAGCAGCATATAATTTTCTGGCTGTCCTGTTTTGTGATCCTGATATGAAGTGGCATTTCTGTCTTGCTGCATAGTTAGGTTTTACCAGCTCAGCCTCAGAGCAGTCCAGCCCCTGCCTGAACAGTCTATTTTCTGTTTCAAAACAGAGCTGCTTCTGTTCGCTAGAAACAGTCAACAATAAATATGGGAAGTTCTCTTTCCCCACTCCACCTCAATCCAGAAGTTTAGGTTGGAATTTTTAATGGAAAAAGCATTACAGACATAAAAACTGACTAGTGGACCAACCAGCTGGCCAACCAAAAGGGTAAAAAAATTAATGTGTAGCTGGAAACATTATTTTATCCCATACAGTATACCAAATGGGAAAAATGAAGTGAGTCTAGTATAGGATACACAATTTGTCTGCATTTTGCTGAGTGTTTAAAACACATTCATTTAAAATACCATGCACATTCAGGCCTTCTCTCTGTCTCTCTGTATAAATATATAAATACATTGTGGTGTGTTTTATTTAGGGACTAGCAACATGATTGAAGTACAAAGATGAGAATGTTAAAATGAAAGCACTCCTCCTAAGTATTGCTGAATACTTTTCTTGCAGACCTCTGGCCCTGCTGTCATATGAGGCATTTTATCCTGCGACTCTGTGGCTTTATTATACCAGCTAGAAATGGTTTTGGCTGAAATGGCCACATCTCTCTTACTGCGGGGATTGTTCTTGGGCCTCAGAAATTAGTCAATGCATATGTTTGTAAATAAATAAATAAATTGCACAGCACCTAGTTGTTTTAGGCACCTCACCGTTTTGTTTTAAGGGATTTTGTAAGGAATGTTGTGCTTCATTTTTGTATTGCCCTATGAGTAATCTGGTAGGCAAGGCTTTACAATGTTGTTTCTCCAAAGTGTGGCTTGAGCCATTTTGTGATTGGAGCAAGGATGTATTCCCTCTCACCCACTGCCTGTTTGTTCCAAATTCCTCCTTGTCAGCAGCTTGTGATTAATTACGAGTAATAAGGTGCATTTTTAAAACTACTTTAGGTTATTGTTGCTGCTGAAAGGCTTTTTTGTGTGTGTGTCTCTGAATGGTACTTGAAATTGAGATGGGGAAAATGAGAAAGGGATGCAGAATAAATTTGCATGCTGAGTGATTTTATGTGGCATCTGAGGGAAAGTTGGGTACCTGATCAAGAGGGAGATCTATTTACTTGATAGGCAGCATTTGTTTCTGTTTGTTCTCCCTTGGCAAGCACACAAAGGACTTTGCCAAGCTGCAAGAGGATGCTGTCTGTATTGCAGCAGACCTCAAGCAATGTTACCAAAGAATGGTTTAGGGGGGAAAGCACAGCTTGACTGCTCTCCAGCTAATGTTAGCAACTGCCCAGTGATGGAGACGAGAAGACCGCATCAGAATGCAGAAGGGAAAACTAATATGCTGCTCATGCTGTGGTGCAAGAGCATAAATACGAATCTTAAGCATTAAGGAATAGGCTGGGGAACCTGCCCAGTGATAAGTCCAGAAAAAGACAATTACTTTAATGAAATAAATCTCTCTAAGTAAAGCAAACCCATGACTGCAATGTAAGTGAACTGTTGCCAGACAAATCCAATTACTCCAGTGCCATACTTTGCTTTTAATTAAATTACATTGCCATGATTATTTGTCTCAGTCTTAATTGCAAATTGAAATGACAGTTTCTAGATATCCAAGTTCTTAATTTTACCTCTTTAAATGGATCTCTCTCTGTATTTTGAAAATAGCTGGTATAAGACTGAACATCTAGCAGTGGTTTAGCTTTCCTGTATAATTTGCTCCAAGTTACTGCCTTTGGTGGGAAAGCGCAAATACACTTACAATTTTTGAAAATCTAGCAAGTTTCTCTGTGTGTACATGTAGGTGCACACACACATATGTAAACACACACATATACAATTATTAGCAGGGCCTTTTTGGTGATGGTAGCCTCTAGTGATGAGTACTGGCACCTTTTTTGAGGGCTGTCTCAAGTCCTGAGAGCTGAATTGATGAAAATCCACACAGCCATATGAGTGCTGGCCCCTTTTTTCTTTTGCAACCCCTCCCTCAACACCTGAGTATTAGTATTCCTTTATTTTCATGTTGCTTTGCTTACATCCACCTTCTTTTAACTATTTCTGAATTTGCCGGAGCATATTTACCAATGAGTGAGTTGTAATGAATTCAGTGGAACTTGAGTCAATCTAATGCAGATAGGATTGAGCTGTGAGCTTCCTTTATGTTCTGTTGAAATCTTTATCTGGTTGGACATGCCATAAAAAAATACTGGGTAAGTTAGCATGTCCTTGTACTGCTAAACATCATCACTTGAGTTGAGGCCAGATCTCGTTGATCTTTACCATCCTGTCAATCCCATGGGAAAAAGACCCAAGCATTTGGGCCTTGCCCATATGTTTGGGTCATTTTTATTTTACTGTGGCTGTGCAACAAGACCTGTTTGTGGATGTACAGCTCCTGTGCATCTGAGAAGACATCTAAAGGGCACTTCAATAAGATCCCACATGGACAATCATTCTGAGCATGGTAGTCGTAGCAACAGCTTGCCTGCTGTGCTGGCAAGCTGTTGTTACTGCAATGGGGGGGGGGGAACAGAATTCTATGAATTCTCCATGAGTTTGGATTGCAGGAGTGTGCTAAAGTTCACTGTGGGCAGAGTGCTTAATTTGTTTTTGCCTCTCACTGTGCTTGCCTTCACTCCTGGTTGCAACAGTTTGGCTGACAACACCAGCAATGTTTACAATACCTATGGGAAATTCATTGTAAATGGGACTTGTCCTGAAACAAGCTACTTAGGGAAACCATTATGCAATACCTTCATATTACGACCAACGAAGTTAGCATAAAAGAGGAAACTTTCAAATTCACCAGGACTCTATCAGACTGCATGTTCAATTAAAAAAAAGCAGGGGAGAAAAAGATATTTTACGAAATGATTGAGAACCCCCTTTTCTGCAGTCTGTAGAATACTAAATCCTGCAGATAGTTTGTAGCGTCAATGGCAGTCTGTCGTGGCAGGTGTTTTTTCAGACCCTTCTAGAAGAACATTACATCTTATATAAAAGATAGTCCCCTCACCGTAAAATCAATGCCCAGGCCAAACCGCTGGACTTAGAAACACCAAATTCGGGGAGAGAGCTCCTACCATGGTCTAGATGGCTCACTAAGAAGGGATTTTTAGACATTTGACCCCTAAGGGGGTCAAAAGGGGTAAAATGTGCTCCCCCCATTGATTCCTATGCGGCTGCCAGGCTGCTGCCCTCTTGCACCCCCCACACTCTGATTGGTCAGCTGCAGAGCTCAGCGTTCTGAGGTTAAAAAAAAGGTATAGGGGACTGCAGAGAGTTAATTACAGTTGAGGAAATAAGGAGTGGCCAACTGCCTGTGAGGTGAAGCAAAGCTGCTGGCCCAGCCTCCCTATGGCTTCAAACATGCTTCCCCCTCCTACACCTGACAGGGAGTTGTCTGTCAGGTGCAGCAGCAGTTGCAGGGTGCTTAAAGCCACAAGGGAGCCTGTCCCAGCAGTAACGCCCTGCCAGCCCTGCCTCCACAGTGGTTTCTAATACTCCTCCCCCTCCCCCTCCTGCACTGGACAGGCAGCTGCCTGTCAGGGGTCGGAGAGGAGGTGGGATGCTTACAGCTGCCAGGGAGGTTTGCTCAGCAAGATTGCCTTAGCCCTGCTGCTGGCCCAGCCTCCCTGATGCCTTTAAACATAATCCCTCCAACACCAGACAGGCGGGTGTCTGTCAGGTGTAGGAGCAGGACCAGGGTGCTTTAATCCATCAGGGACGCTGCCCCAGCAGGATCACCTTAACGATGCTGCTGGCCCAGCCTCTTTGATGGCTTCCAACACACTCCCCCCGCCTCCTACACCTAACAGGCTGTTGGTGGGGAGGCTTTGAGAATGCATTTAAAGTGTAAGTTGCTCTCTTTCTCTGCTCCCCCCCCCCCACAAGCCTACCCAGGGAGGAGAACACTGGCTGGGGAAGGGAAACCAATTGTGGAGGCAAACCTCCTTTCTCTTTCCCCAGCTGCCCTGCGGGGAGTTGCACAATATGTGTGAAAGAGCCGCATGCAGCTCCTGAGCCACAGTTTGGCCACCCCTGTATTAGAGTATGATACTCTATTATATCTGCCCTTCACAATCTCCTAGGGAAGAACGTTCAGTCTTGCCAAAGTAAAAGCTCTTCTTAGTTTTGGGACTGTCAATTGATAAAAATATTTTCGCAGTTGCATCAGGAGGGCAATTCCCAAATGAAGGGTCAAACATACACTGCGCGCCCTAATAGACGTACTTGTAACATCCAATTTTCGTACACATTTTTTAATTTGTCTTATAGTGTCTTTAGTTTCTGTATTCTTAATCATATCATTTGTCATTTGTTATTCCTAGGAATTTCATTTTCTTTTCCAATAGTTGATTCTATTGGCAATAATGTTTATCTGCTTGGATAAATGAGATTTATTAAGGACACCCTGGAGAGTAAAGATGGAAGCAAGCCAGTGTCAGTCACCATGTTCCCAAAACAATGGGTAGCTGTAATTCACTGATAAGGGAGAAAATCAAGGGGTCACTTAGATGCACAGGTGAAGTGAGGACTCTGCCTGTTCCAGTCTGAATGGCCCTTCATATGCGTATGTATTTTTAGTTATTTTAAATCCCACTTTTTCCCCCTGCTGGGGACCCAGAGTACCTTACAAAATCCCACTTGTAGGGAGGGCGGAATCCAAATCCAAATAAATAAATACACAAGACCTTCTGGGCTGGTATCTGCCAAATTAATCTATTTGACAAAGTCCAAAGGCTAAGAGCTTTTAGGCTCTTGTACTTCAGTTTGCTTTTGAATTATGGTGCTGGAGGAGACTCTTGAGAGTCCCCTGGACTGCAAGGAGATCAAATCAGTCAATCCTAAAGGAAATCAACCCTGACTGTTCCCTGGAAGGCCAGATACTGAAGCTGAAGCTCCAATACTTTGGCCACCAAATGAGAAGGGAGCACTCACTGGAGAAGACCCTGATGCTGGGAAAGATTGAAGGTCAAAGAAAAAGGCGACAGCAAAGGATGAGATGGTTAGAAAGTGTTATTGATGCAACAAACATGAAATTAAACAAACTCCAGAGGACGGAAGAAGACAGGACGGCCTGGCATTATGTGGTCCATGGGGTCGCGAAGAGTTGGACTCAACTGTGCGACTGAACAACAACAAAACATTTTTAAAATTAATGATGTCTTCAGGATTGATTGTATTGTTCAGAAGAATGAATGAATTCAGAAGAATGGAGGGGTTAACATCTTAATTGCTGCCCATTTTTGCTGCTCCAGAATATGAATTGGTTAAATAAATTTTGAAGGCCCTGATCTCTGCGTGTTTGGTGTAATGGTTAGTGTCAGACTACCATCTGAATGATCTGGGTTTGAATCCCCACTGTGCCATGGAAGCTTGCAGGGTGACCTTCAGCCTGTCACACATTCTTAGCCTAATGTACCTCCTAGGAGGATTGTGACGATAAAATAGAGAAGTGGGGGGAACGTTGTAAACTACTGTAGGTCCTCACTGGGGAGAAATATGGGGTATAAATGTGGTATTAAAGGCAGCTGACAAAATTAATTTACCTACAATCTGAAAACAAAGCAGAAATTTAAGTAACATAAATAAAAGGAAGAAAAGAGATTGGATTTATACCCTGCCCTTCACTACCCAAAGGAGTCTCAGAGCGGCTTACAAACTCCTTTCCCTTCCCCTCCCCACAACAGACACCCTGTGAGGTAGGTGGGGCTGAGAGAGCTCTGAGAGAAACTGCTCTTTTTCAAGAACAGCTGTGCCAGAACTATGGCTTGCCCAAGGTCATGCAGCAGGTGTAAGTGGAGGAGTGGGGAAACAAACCCGGTCCTCCCAGATTAGAGTCCGCGCACTTAACCACTACACCAAACTGGAAAATGAATTGAGAATGATTAAAATAAGTTAGTACAAGCAGGATAATAATAAACAGACCAAGTAAAAAAAGCAACTAAAAGCACTACTAAAAACACCATTTAAACCTTAATTTAAAATGTTAAAGAAACAGAATTGCTGGTAGAACAATAAACTATACTCGTTAATTGCTAACTCCTTGAAAATAATAAGAAATCACTTGACACCCCCCACATCACTGCTTGTTTTTTTGGCAAGCAGTGAAAATTGCCCTTTTCAGAGAGCCATTTGGCCATGTTCTGCTGATTATCAACTTTTCTTGTAACCCTCTGTCTGATTTCTTTTTTCTTGCTTTATTAGTTTTTATTAATTTTTTGTGTTGCCTCACCTGTCTTTTAAATGCAAAGGTGGGATATAAATGTTAAATAAGTAAAAATAGCTCTATGCTACCTGTTCTGTTTCCCAGCATGGTTCCAGATAATAACAGAGTTTGTAAACATGAACTTGGGACACTGTGGGGGGGGGGAGGAGCTAGAGGAGGGGGAGTTCTGGGAAGAAAAAACTACTGGAGAAAAAAGGGCTGAGCCGTCTCTCCTCAATGCTCTTTAAAAAAATTGCAGTATGTTGAAGACACTTTTTAATTGAAAGGGAAATTAGGCAAATGTCTGTAGGGTCTTCATACAATTTTCATGCAACTGTAGTTGTACTCTATGTTTCCTATTGGTTAATTTCTTATTGAAAATGATTTTGATGGCAGCTAAATGTTCTTCTGCAAATGTTCACAGCTTTTAAAGTAGTCCTTAGGTTTGTGTCAACATTTGCCAGTACTGTTACAATAATGAGAAAAAAGAATACAATTGATTATGAGTGTGAAAGGTTTGAATTGCCTTTTGTTTTAGCCTGGAGCTGAACGATATGATTGAAAACCGTTTTTTCTAAAAGATTTTGCAGGATATTGAGTATTCAGAATCTACTTTTTAAAGAAAAAGTTCCATTGAGCTTGGCAATAATTTCCCCAAAATAAGTGTCCATAGGATCGCAGTTTTATAGTGCAATCCTAAACAGAGTTATACCTGTCTAAGCCTGTGGAGTTAAAAGAATGTAATTCTGTTTGCACTGTTAAGAGTAACAAGTCAACTTGAATGGGGCAGGCTAAGAGATTGGGCTATATCTTCCTTTCTCACATATGGCTATTGAAAGGGTGCAGAAAAATTGTTTGCTTGTCTTGCTATCTGACACCTAATGGTGTCTCTAGATAAGTTCAAACAAGTTTCTGAAAAGTAGTGTTCATACACAATTTATGCAGGGTCATTTTGAGTAACTTAATACAAAGACCTACTTAACATTTTAAATCTGCTGAGGATCTTCTGCAATAAGGATCTTCATATACAATTTATGCAGGGTCATTATGAGTAGCTTCATACCAAGACCTACTTAACATTTTAAATCCACTGAGGAACTTCTGAAATAAGGAGGGATCTGTTCTGTTCCAATAATATGATCTTTTTTTAAAAAAACCCAACAGAATCAGACCTCAGCTGGCCAAAGAGAAGATTGAAGGATGCCACATCTGCACATCTGTCACACCTGGCGAGCCTCAAGTGTTCCTGGGAAAAGATAAGGCCTTCACATTTGATTATGTGTTGGATATTGAATCCCGGCAAGAAGAGATCTACGTTCAATGCATAGAGAAACTGATTGAAGGTTGCTTTGAAGGATACAATGCTACTGTGTTTGCTTATGGTCAGGTAAGCTTCAAAACAAACTGTTTGCTGTTGAACAAACAACAGACAGCCGTCTGCCCAATAAAAGTAAGGAAGGGTTTGTGGTCATTCGGGTAGGAATGTAACTTTAGATTCTGGTGAAGGGGAAGGCAAATACATTTTAATTCTATAGAGAGAGTTTAACAAGGCTTAAAGGATAGCTCAGGTTAAATTGTGTAAGTGTATTTGAGTCAGCAAGAGCCTTGTGGCACCTTAAGGACTTCCTATTTATTGAGCTGTAAGCTTTTATGGGCCGAGCCCACTTGATTATTTTTACATTTCCTTCACTGACTCCTTGGGTCTGTGTTTGTGTGGGGAGGAGCAGTGTAGAAGTCAGGCGTGGTTTATGTCCATCATCACTTTCCAAATTTTCACAAGGGGAATTCCTTAGGTGCTGGCAATATCACTGGGGCTTGACGTCCTCCAGACACATTTCCAAGGGCAACCTTTGTTCCCCTCCTTTTGTTGGCTGGTACCCCAAAATCTTCACAGGCAAATTTTGCATTTTCCTCCCAGTATTTGGGCCAAAGAAGGATGCCTGTATGGCTTTTTATGGCTTTCAAAATATCAGCAACTATATAGAACAGGGGTGGCCAAACTTGCTCAACATAAGAGCCACATAGAATAAACATCAGATGTTTGAGAGCTGCAAGACATGAACAAATATCTCACAAACGTTTTTATTGAAAAATATGCAAATTTGCCTTCTATTAACATCAAATGAGACTGCCCAAAATAAGAACAAAAGGGGTAAGAACAGATATTGATAATGATACTTATTTGTCCAATGATATTTGTTTGCTAATGATATTTATTTGTCTAAGAGAAATAGAGAGTTGGAAAGAAAGAATGAAAGGGGTGGAAAGAGAGAGAAAGAGAGAGAGAAACAAAGAAAGCAAATAGAAGGACAGAAGGAAGGAAGGGAGGAAAAGCATATCTCCCCTTTGCTTCCCCAGCTGTCCTGCTGGGAGCCGCATAATATGTGTGAAGAGGCACATGTGGCCCTCGAGCCACAATTTGGCCACCCCTGATATAGATGGTTGCAGTTGGAGTCACAACAATCTGTTGCTCCTGTGATCAATATTACAGTGTCAGTTCCTTGTGTTCTTTGGCAGGGAGCAAGATTGTGTATATGATGTTTTGTTGAATGTTAATGATCTCTGGTCTTCCCTTATATTTAGACAGGAGCTGGCAAAACATACACCATGGGAACTGGGTTTGATGTTAACATAATGGAAGAAGAACAGGGCATTATACCACGTGCTGTAAAACACCTTTTCAAATGTATTGACGAAAAAAAGCATGCAGCCATTAAACAAGGGGTTCCTTCTCCAGAATTTAAAGTGAATGCTCAATTCTTAGAGGTAAGCCTTTGGTAATAACAAAATTTCCCAATATGTTTCCTTGGAAATAGTTAATTACTACATATTCCATTAACATTTTACAATCCAAATTGAAATTTACTCATCATTATTTAAAGCCCTAAACCGTCTAGGACCATCATACCTAAAGCACTGCCTCTCTCGTTATGACCCCATGCAGTGTCTTTGTCCTGCTACGTATGGGCTTTTGTTGGAGCCCGGCCCTAGATTGGCCCATTTGAATGCAATAAGAGCAAGGGCCTTTTCCAGCGTGGCCCTGCCCTGGTGGAATGCTCTGAGGAGACTTGTGCCTTGTGGTACTTGCATGCATTCTGCAGGGTATGTAAGACAGATTTATTCCACCAGGCATTCCGCTAATGTAGTTTTGGGGGACTGTACCATCAGTATTGCTGATTGTTTTTAATGCCAGAAGCATTAGTTTGCTCTGTGCTGAGTTTTTAATTGCATTTTATTGAAATTGTGGCATATTACTATTATTGTATTGCTATGTTTTTAGTTGCCTTGAGGGAGGGGCAGGATGAAAATATAAATAAATAAATAGCTGCAGTCCTAAGGACAGTTTCTAGGGAGTAGGTGCTATTGAATGACATGGGATTGACTTCTGAGTAGACCTGCTTAAATTGCCCCATTTGATGCTCAGTTTAGCTTTGGGGCTTATAGCAAGGTTATTCTTATGTTAACCTTTTAAGAAAGTTTTAGGCGGACAGTTAAAATTTATTTATTTCTGAATAGTCCATATGGTAGAACAATAATATTTTTCCTGATGCAAAGACAAACTTTATAACTTCTACATTATTGGGGGAGGAAGGGGGGAAGTGGCTTGTCCCAGTGATGTCTGATTGATGGGGCCCGTTTCTAATAGTGTGTGATTTGTTCTCTTAATAGGACATAGCTGAATAAAGATGATGAATTCCATCTTCTTTGCTATTTGCAGTACCTCCCACACATTCAGATCTATAGGATGTTGCTTTTTAAAATGACTTAAAGCTTTCTTGTCCATTGAATTGGAAGTCCCCTTTTCTTACCCTACTTCACATAAATTCTGTGTCATGACTCATGGGTGCAGTTTCGTCTGCTGCAAAGCAAATATTTTTAGGCCAAAAACATTTAAAATATCAGCCAGGGTATTCAAGAGATGTTTAAATTTATGTAGCTTCTGATATAGCCATGGATCCTAAGTTCCCTTTCCCCTTGTGGGTGGGCACTTCCACTTGTTGGGGAAGAGGGGGATTTTTTTTGCCAGTTCTTCTGTCTCCCTGCATCTCACTACTTTGACCTCTGTGATGATCCTGAGGTTCCTTTAACTGTAGAGCCTCTATACTGGGGGCTGGGATTAAATGACTGAAGTGGGAGGTGGGAAAGTTGCCACTTACGCAGCACTGCACTGCATAGAATCCAAGACAGAGTCACTACTGCACAGCTTTGATTGTCTCTTCCAAAATATTAACAGAAAGAATTGTGGTACTGGACTAGCTTGACGTAGCTCCTCATAGCAAGGCACTAGATTAAATCTCTGTAGCTAATGTTTGCCTAGGGGAACCTACAGACATACCAGCTGCACAGTATAAAAGACGAGTCCTTTGACATCCCTTGATTTGGACTTTGCTTTCTGAGTACTTTGAGAGTTAAACGATTGCTATGTTTTCACCTGGTTGCTGTGAACAAGAACAAAACTGAGTCTCTCTTACAGGATTGACTCCGGGCTCTAAAAGCATGTGCAACTGATAGCTATAAAAGATTTTTCATTATAATAATCTGTAATATGGACCTGACCAACAACATTTAAACAAAGCTGCAATCATAAATTAGTTGCTGTTACTCTGGTGATGTGTACAATCACAAAAAAAGAAGGTGTACATCCTTGTCTGGGAGAAAAGACATTGAGGAATATGACTTGGTTTATTAAAAAAAGATACACCAGGTGTTTTTTTTTAACCCTGCCAAAACTTTTTTTTTCCAAAAAAGAGACACCCTGTAGTAAAACAATAAACAAAAAAAGGCAGAATATTCCTACCAAAAACGTTTCCGTAACTAGCAAGGTTGGCAAGGTCAAGTCTTAGTTTTGGGATATTATGAATGATACAGTCTTGTATTTTCTTCTGGCACTTGACTGTGTGTAAAATGATCACCTCCAAGCATAAAAACACTAAAAATACCTAGCCACAAGTTCTTAGAGACTCGTCTTTGTGCTGACAGATCAACAAAACGTAACACATGAAGTTCTCTAATTGTCCTCATGGTAATAATGTATATCTGATGCGTGTTCAGCCTTTTTTTGTTTTTCCCTTTTTGCAGCTTGCAATCAACAGCTTTGGTCAGGTTTAAACTGGTGTTGGCTAATTACACAGTAAGAAACCTTGCAGATTTGTGTATATGGTATTAGCCTTAAAACTACACAGAAACTAAAAATAGCAATAGTTCCCCCAGTCTCCAGGAGACTCTTAATCCTCACATGACAGGGTGAAGGCAAGGGCAAAAATGCATGAAATGCCTCTACAAGGTTAGTGGCAACACCATGTCCCATTCTGGAACATGCAGTTGAGTAGTCAAGGGCAGATCATGGAAATTCTGCCTCCTTTCCCATGCAAAAACCATTGAACAGTATTTGAATCTCACTGTTCTCTAGGGAAAATACCTATGAAAAGAGCGAGAATGGTGGTCTGTACATATTCTAAATAGATTCCATTGGATCATGATGACCTTTACTGAGATGATCTTTTCTCATTTACCCTTTGGCCTTTGTCCCTCACTAATCTCCTGTTGATGCCCAGATACTGTAGTGCCAAACTGAGACATGAGTAGCTTGTTTGGATGATGTTTTCTGTTTGGCTAGGTCTCTTTAAGGAGGCTTTAATCATAAGATTGTGGTACCACCTTGCCTTCAGATAAATGTAGGCATTTCTTGTTCTTGTGCTGAGCTGGGCAGAGCGGGGGGGGGGGGCAAGTACCTCCAGGATATCCAGCTTCCAAGTCTCAGTCCTGCGCCCAGTGTCTCCAGGAGTACAAGCATAGATAGAATGTAATGTCTGAACAGGGCCAGTGTTTGTGGAAACGTGACTGTGCCTTTCACCAGCATTTTTAGGGATGGGTCTTAGGAAAGCTGGAAAATTAAGACATGCAAAGAAGTCCAAAAACAACAAGATGGGAAGTAATGTAACCTCGTCCCCAGTCTGCTGTGAAGTTGCCTCTGAAAGCACAATGTGAATGGTCATGGATTATGATTCAAGAAGTATGGACAGGGATGCTGAGAACCACCATAGGCCTCTGGATAAAGATTCCATTTGGGGGCCCCCATAATGACCCTGATCCAAACCAAATATCATGACAACACAGATCACTTGACTGACTGTTACCATGCATTTATAATAATAATAAAAAAAGATCCACATGTCCATCTGTCTGTCCATTTGTGGCAGACCTGTATAACTCATCAGAAAATAAAACTGGGAATCTCAGAATTGGCCATCAGCTTCATTCAGGATGATTGTGGGAATTCCAGACCCCCAAAGTGAAAGGGATCAGAATATCCTGTCCCAGGTTATCTCAGCCCCCACCCCATGCTATTTGCAATGGAAGCTAGTTCTAACTTCTGTTCCTCCTTTTATTACCACTAAGGCAGATTAACATTCTGTTATCATGCATGCAAGGGATGGGAGGGGGGGAAGGATCATTTACTACTTTGATTGATTAGGAGAAATATTAACTCCCCTTTTCTGTTCATAATAGTAACACAGGTTTGCTGCTATACTATTATTAAATATGTTCTAAGTTGCCAGCTAGGACAGATGAGAAGGAGTTGCGACCAAGACTGAAAATTGGAGGGAGGGGGGAGAGAAAAATTAGAAATGGGGATAGAGGAATGGCAGATCGTGAAAGGAAGAGAGCAAAACAGAGGAGAAAAGTGCAGGAAAGATAAATTAAGGAAAAGGCAACAAACGGCTTAATTTTTTTTTTACAATCATACACTAACAAGGCTGCTCCTTTGCAAGATCTGGTTGTGCAGACAAAACTATGTAACTGGGTGGAACTAAAGGAAGAGGGAAACCATAGACTGTTAGAGACAACAACCTAATGAGGAGGTTGCATCCCAGCAATGACTATAGCTTGTCATGTCTTGTTTTGCCTTGCTTCAGTGCTGGCTTCGTTGATGGGTTTAGCAGGATTTGATCAGGAAGGGTTTCCCTCAGCCTCATAGTAAACATTGCAGAATTTTGTCCCCCCAGTCCCCTCCTCTTGGCGACCCAGAATGTGTTGGGGGGGGGGGGATTGATGGTTTGGATTTGATTCGGCTCCCGAAACTTTCTCATTAGCCCTGGCCTTCCCTGAGCATCTCTCCACTTGCTACAATTTATTTACCTGGATTTTTCCTTTCAAAACCAAATGAAAGTTTTTTTCCAGAATTCTTTTCCATGCATTATTGTGTTTGATTAATCACCTTAATTGAAGATCACTTCATCCAGGATCTATTTATTTTAGTATCTCTATCTTGCCTTTCCATCTTATAGGCCTACCTGGCAGATAGCCACGCACACAGGAACACATGAAGCTGCCTTATACTAAATCAGACCATTGGTCTATCAAAGTCCATATTGTCTACTCAGACTGACAGCAGCTCTTCAGAATCTCAGACAGAGGTCTTTCACATCACTAGATCCTTTAACTGGAGATGCCAGGGATTGAACCTGGGACCTTCTGCATGCAAAGCAGAGGCTCTTCCACAGAGGCACAGCCTCTCCTCATAAATGTCAATCACAGTAAAACAGAAGTGTAAATACAAACATACACAAAATAAGAAAGGCCTAGAAAAATAGCCAACAACAGTGGTTGGGAGATTTTTGAGGCTACCAAATCCCTCTGAAGCAAAATTGTCTTAGGTTAGTGTCTGAAAGTCAGCAAGGGAAATTCCAGGGGAACCTTCCTAGGTTCCATAATCTTGGTATGACCTTCAACTGTGCTTTGCATGGTGGGGAACATGAAACAGAACATCTAAAGATGATGTAAGAGCACTTGCATGGTAGCCATGACGAGTAAATTACATACTAATACTTTTGAGTTAAACCCCAGTACAGTTTGTATAATATGTTGTACATTTTATTGTCCATGGTAACTTAACTACTTTCTCTATTTTAAATTAGCTTTACAATGAAGAAGTACTTGATCTCTTTGACACAACACGTGATATTGATTCGAAAAACAAAAAATCAAATATCAAAATCCATGAAGATTCCACAGGAGGAATATACACAGTGGGAGTCACGACACGGTCTGTCAGTACAGAAGCAGAGGTAACAACTGGTACCTTTATGCTAAATAATAAGTGATTTCTATTGTGGTAGTTTTTGTCTCTGTAAATTCTTCCCTCAGATTATTGGGCTGCAAAGTATTAGGAAAGGTGGGGATGCAGTGGGGAACATAATTTCTGCCACATTGAATTCTTCACACCTAGGACAGCTTTATGGTCCATGTGTGGGAGCATTACAAAAAGTGAGGTACTAATTCAGGATAGAAACTAAACCTGGCAAAGACGGAGGTCCTGGGCCTGGGTCGGATTGGCCGGGAGTTAGGACACCCTCTCCCGACCTTTGGCGGGACACCATTGGTGCCTACGCGGGAGGTTAGGAGTTTGGGTGTGCTCCTGGACGCCTCTTTAACTATGGAGGCCCAGGTGGCAGGCACTGCCAAGTCAGCTTTTTATCATCTGCGGCTGGCCAGGCAGTTGGTTCCCTATCTCGGCCGAGAAGACCTGGCCACTGTGATCCATGCGACGGTCACCTCAAGGCTGGATTACTGTAACACTCTCTACTTGGGGCTGCCTTTGTCACAAATCCGGAAGCTGCAGCTAGTGCAGAATGCTGCAGCGAGGCTGCTGATGGGTCTCTCCAGGCGAGACCACATCCGGCCGGTGCTGCATGCACTGCACTGGCTGCCTATAGCATACCGGATTCGCTTCATAGTGCTGGTGCTCACCTTTAAAGCCCTGAATGGCCAGGGTCCGGCCTACCTACGGGACCGCCTCTCCCCATACATTCCCCCAAGAGCACTGCGATCGGGGAATCTCCATCGCCTGGAGGTTCCAGGCCCCCGGGAAGTGAAGTTGACCCAAACCAGGGCTAGGGCGTTCTCGGTGGCGGCTCCCACCTGGTGGAATGAGCTCCCGGAGGAGATCCGGGCCCTGCGGGACCTAGTGCAATTCCGCAGGGCCTGCAAGACGGAGCTCTTCCGCCAGGCCTTTGAGGGGGAGCCGCCGCCGCCACTATTCCACCAATGATATTCCCACCATCTTCCCCACATAGTGGGGATAGATGTCGCCCAGTAGAGCTGGGGAAACATTCTTCCTGGTGCTCCTGCTTTGAAGAACTTGGCCGCCAGTGTGGGACGTCGCCCATCTTGGATTTTATGTAAATTATCAAAGCACCAAATTTTATGTCAAGATATAGTGTTTTTATTATGCTGTTGTTTGTATGCATATTTTAACTTCGGCAAGGCCATTTGTTAGCCGCCCCGAGCTGTACATTGGATGGGGCGGGATATAAATCCCAAAAATAAATAAAATAAATAAATAAAATAGTAGTAGGAGCTTAAATATGGGTACCATCCTCTTGAATTCTTCTATGTAGGTCATGAGGTGTAGCGCTCATGCTCAGACGTGTTTAAGATAGGGACAGCTTGTTTTCTGTTTCCTTCTCTAAATATCTGAGACCTTGAGCAAAAGAGATGGCATTTGATTTCTCTCACTGCATGCAATATGTTTCTCTAGCTGTATTAATGTGGCATTAAATATTCAGAGCATTGTTCCAGGGAGCAAAAAGGCAAGGCAAGACAAGGGCACTCTCTGTTAGCGTCTCTTTGATCACCATACCCATTAATAAGATTACTAGGGGGGGGGTTTCACTTGAGAAGTTGGACAGTTTTTGTAGTAGAGTCACTTAGTGTTTACTGTAATATATCCTCCGATTTTCATCTGAAAACGAATGCTGTTTTCTTTGTTCCACACCTGTGTTACCAATTTACATATATGTCTGCCAAAGAAATAGATTACTTGCACTCTCTTGATACATATTTTTATTTCACTAGCATGTGTCTTAGGAGGAGGCTGAATTATATTCTACCACGGTTTTAGCCCTTATTACCTTTAGCTCAGTATTAACCTACATAGTGTAGGATCCCATGATCCACCTGAAGAAAGTGCTGAAGCATGTTCCTGGAACTGGGGCAGCCACATGGTCTAATAGCTACATAAGTTGGGAGGCTGCAGTGGGGAGGGGGAAGAGGGTGAAATGACCCTTTCTGTCTCTTATGTCAGTGAAGCTTCACTGATGTAAGAGCCAGAGAGGAGAGAGTTTTTTGCCCCCTCCCCAAAGCAGCCCCCTGATTTGTGTGGCTAATAGAGCACTACTTGTGCAGTAAGTTGACACCTAATCTAATTCTAATTTGTAAAAATGTATAACTTTTAATGACATCTCTATGTTTATGTATACTTTTGAAATATCAATAAACAATGAATTTTTTTTAAAAAAACATTCCCAGGGTCAGAAGGGACTGCTGGCAAAAGGGCATGTTGCTTGCGTCCATGGATCATGGGATCCAACCCTCTGAGTGGTCACAACTTCCCAGGATCTCAGGCAACTAAAAGCCTTTTCTGTCAGCTTTACCTGGAGATGCTAAGGTCAAATGGGGACTCTTCGTGCTAAATAGATGATCTAGAACTGACTCACAGCTCCCACCTAATGCCCTATGCTTTTGTTTGTGGGAGTCAGAAAAAATAATCTTGAAAATAGTGTGTTCCTTTATTCTGAGGGTCAGCTTTTAATATGCAGGCTAGTTAAATTTTTAGAAGTGTGTGTCTTTCTGCCTGCCTTTTTCATTTTTTTTTTTTTAAACCCCAACAACTATAAATGTATTTCTTTCATTTGTACAGATGATGCAGTGTTTGAAGCTGGGTGCTTTATCTCGAACCACTGCCAGCACTCAGATGAATGTTCAGAGCTCCCGTTCGCATGCTATCTTCACTGTCCATTTGTGTCAAACTAGAGTTTGTTCTCCAGTTGATGCAGTACGTATCATAGGTGCATGGTGCTCCTAAATCTTTGCATTAATGTTGCAGTGTGTTTTTATAGAACGTGATGTGATGTTGGAATAGATTTCCTCCTCGGGTTGCAGGGGCAGCAACCACTGCAGCATGCTCCTTCTGCGAGTGCCCAAGGTAGCATGTGGCTACTCCGTGTATCACCGTTGTGCCCCCGGAGAACAGGGCAATGTTGGCATGGGGAGGAGTGGTGTGAGCTCATTCCATGTGATTGGCACTTTTCATATTGCTATGACAGCATTGGAAGGAATTGTACTGCAAAGGGTTTCATGCTGTCAGTGTGTAACATAAGAAATGGTTCTGAATAATTCAGGCAACAAAGTCTGATTGTAAGTATAAACTTGAATTTTTTTTTAATACCTTCCTTTTCTTAACATAAAATCAGGTAGTTCATCTTTGTGGCTTCTATGCAGTCCCACACGAGACTGCACTTGCACAGACCTGCTGCAGAGATCTCTTTTTTAACTGTCTCTAGAAAGCTTTTGACTGTGCCAACAAAAGTCCGCATGGTCAAAGCAATGGTATTCCCAGTAGTCATGTATGGCTGCGAGAGTTGGACTATAAGGAAGGCCGAGCGCCGAATAATAGATTCTTTTGAACTATGGTGCTGGAGAAGACTCTTGAGAGTCCCTTGGACTGCAAGAAGATTAAATCAGTCAATCCTAAAAGAAATCAACCCTGACTGTTCCCTGGAAGGCCAGATAATGAAACTGAAGCTCAAATACTTTGGCCACAAAATGAGAAGGGAGCACTCACTGGAGAAGACCCTGATGCTGGGAAAGACTGAAGGTAAAAGAAGACGGGGACGGCAAAGGATGAGATGGTTAGACAGTGTCAAAGATGCAATGAACATGAAATTGAGCCAACTTCAGAGGACGGCGGAAGACCGGAAGGCCTGGAGGGAGTTGGTCCATGGGGTCGCGAAGAGTCGGACTCGACTGTGCGACTGAACAACAACAGAAAGTTCAGAACGCTCAGCCCCCTTCTCCTCACAGGTCAGCTCTTTCCCATCTAGCGAGCTCTCCTTCCCTCAGTCCTTTCTTTGCCACCGTGGAGATTGGATGTCTGCTCTCTTCTGATCATTGCAGGTTTTTCTTTGGTGATTTTTTCCTACTATTCGCTCTTCTCTCTTCACTTCTTCATCTACTTCCTCCCTGCAAAAGGGGTGATTGGACCATGACTGTTGTCTCCAATGCTTGGGTGAAGTGCACCCAAGCTTGTTCTATTTGCAAGCAATTTACCCCCAAAGCTTGTATGGATCGAGCTTTGAGGTTGAAAGCTGCCCTTTGGGAGACAGCTTTAGCAGCTCCAGGCAAAGATCAGACCCCTCTAAAGAGTTGGAACTGGACCTCTTGGCCTGTACTCTTCCTTTGGGGTCCATGACATCTGGATCTGTATTGGAACTGGGCCCATTATTGGCTCCCAAGAACTCCTCAATGGTGCATAGTGACTTGGAACCACCTTTGCAAAAGAAAAAATCAAAGTCGAAGCATAAGATTTCATGTCTTTTCCCCACCCCACCAGGAAAGGATCCATTCCCCACCTGGTGACCCCAACCCCCCTCTTTGAATTGCAGACGATCACTGTCTCCTTTGTTCGATGATAAGGTCATTGAGGTGGCCCTGCAGTCTCCCTTAGAAGCTGAAGCTCCTCCAGCTAAACTGCATCACAAGTTGGGGGACTCTACGATCCTGCAATACTGGTGATCTTCCACCTCCACATTGGTTCCAGTACGCCGCACCACCCATGTACTGGCAGTTCCAATGCTCCCTTCAAATTGTCAGCAGATGAATATATTGCGGATCCATTGCATGTCTCCTCAGCAGAGGGCCTCTGTCTTTACTCCTAAATATTGATTTGGTTGGACTAGTCTCCCAATATTGAGGTGACATGCTTGGAACCAGTGACATGTGATCCCATTTTAAAGATCCTTTACCCACCCAACGTGGGGTTAATTGCGTTCCCAATGGTGCAGGGACTGCTGGAGATATCCAGATCTATCTGAACCAAACCAGCATCAGTCTCCTCTGCTGCCAAGAAAATGTACGAGGTTTTAGGCGAAGACTGCGATTTCCTTTTCACCCACCCTACTGCCAACTCCATCGTGACAGAGGTCATCCCAGCCAAGCAACACTCCAGACCTCATTTCTCTGATTGAGCAGGATGTTCGCTTGAAGGCCTCAGACACAAGCTTGGTGGCCTTGGGCGCAAGTTCTACACATTATCGCCCCTGATTCTGTGCATGGCAAACTTTAATGCTATTATGGGACACTACCAAATGTTTCTGTGGGAATGAATGGCTATGTTCATTGACTCACTCCCAGAATAGCAAAAGCCTGTGGCCAAGGTCCCATGAGGGAGGGGTTTCAAGCTTGGAAAGCTGAAGCTGAATGCTGCTTGACACATTGCAGACTTGTGCAGTAGATCCATCGCTTCTGCCAAACTCTCCTCAGTGTCCCACACCAGAACAACACAGTCAATTCCGGATATCTTTGAAATGGGGAGTGGTTTGAAGGAGAAAGCCTTTTGGATGAGCAGAACCACGGCCCCAACCCCAAGTTCAGGACTGATGAAGGATCGAGAAACCGGGGGGGGGGGGCAAGAAACCTGCCTGTCAAGACCCATAAACCTTGCTACTTTCTGAGACAGACCACTCATTCGCAACCATCACAATCCCATCAGTACCAGCCCTCCTACTCCGAATCTTCCTTATGCACTTTTCCTCCATACCCACAGGGGAAAAAGCATCAGGATCATTCCCACTCTAAGCAGGGCCCTGTGTTGCCTCACAAGGTTCCTGGCAAGGATAAGCCTCAGTCCTGACTATCCCTACATGTTTTACTCATTATTTCCCTGTTTGGGACTCAGTTACTTCTGACACTTCTTAGCATTGTTCAGCAAGGATATTTCATTCAGTTTTACGCTCTACCCCTTGTTTCCTCCCTATCCATACCTCCCCCAGAGTTACAGCAGGAGGTGCTCCAAATTTTGAATAAAGGGGCCATTGAGCCTGTTGTTTTGCATGAAACCGACTCTGGTTTTTATTTTTGTTACTTGTTAGTTGATAATAAAGACTGTGGTAAATGTCCTATTTTTGGAGCTAAGGGCCCTTAATAAGTTCCTTATAGTTCCTAAATTTCATATGACCATGTTATAGAAGGAAATAGGTTTGGTTCACACCCATGACTGGTTTGCCGTTATTAATCTTAAAGATGCCTATACACTATAAACTAAAGATGCCTATAAAAGATCACCATACACTCCAGATCTAGGAAGTTCTTTTATTTTCAGTGAGGCCCGGTGTACTATCAATATGCTGCCAGGCCCATAGCCAGGGTTTTGGGAGTTGTGGGGCAAATTTTTTCCTGGTGGGACTGAAGTTCAGTGCAGAAAGAATTCTGAGGATTATGACTCAGCTACTGTGGAATCAAGCCTTTTAAAATGAAAGCATAGAGGCCTCTGCAAATCTTAGCCCCAGAGTGTGACAATAGCAGGCTGAGAAAGGGTGGTGGTGGGGAGAAGAATAAATTTTCGGGTAGATGGTTGGCATGGCAGTGGAAATACTTATCTGGGTTTGGCCAGTAAGCTCACTCCAATTTCCTCACATAAAACTTTATTTACAAAAACAAAGGACAAACAACACATAGGGGAAATAATGTATACAGTTCAGCAAGGAATGCAAACGAAAACAAAAAACCTAGCCGGCTATTCTACTCACTACATAGCAGCACGGTGGAAGTTGAAGAGAGCTTCAAGGCAGTTTCTTCTCTCTCTGAGTCTTCTCAAGCTGTCTATTCTTAACCATTTAGCCAATAGAAAGCTGTTACCAGTATAGATCTCTAAACTTAAGCTGTCAACCACTTTAGATGACAGTTTTCAGCTGCTGCAAGTTAATCACTTCTGCCAGCCTAAGCAGCAATTCTGATAGCAAGCCAGCAGGTGGGGGTGATGACTTCTGTAGTCAAGAAAGCTAACACTTAGGTAGAAAAACTCAACTACAGCACCCCATTCTGCTTAAAGGAGTGCACGCCTTTAAAAAATATTTTAAAAAGATTGAAAAAAGCATTTACATGAGAGATTTTGTGGGACTGTCCCTTTAAGAAAAAGCATCACTGTAGCTACAGGCCTGTATGCTGTCCTCCTTTTTGGTTTGGACACTACCTCCAGAGTATTTATGAAGTGCTTGTAAGTGGTAGTTGTTCATCTGTGCCTAAGGCATTGCATTGTCTATCCCACCTGGATTACTCACTTTTCTCTGCACCCTCCCCAGATCTGTTAGTGGATTACATATCTCTAGCTGTTTCCACCCTGACTTCCTTGGGTCTTCAGATCAATTGGGATAAATCATGTTATACCCAACTCAGTCCATCTTATTTATTGAGGCCCTTCTAGATGTTGATTGTGGCAAGGCCTTTCTCCTGTGGAGTAGGGCAGTCTCCGTATGAGCCATGGTTCAGAGGTTTGCCTCCAGTAGATTTCAGTCCATTAACTCTATACAGAAGCTTCTAGGCCTCATAACCTCCATTACTGCTTTCCCCCAATTATTCATGAGGCCCCTTCAAAACTGGTTTCTTAGCCTTGCCATCATACAAGTCAGACTTTCCCTGATGGATGTTATTAATTTCTAGAGTCGTGGTCTGCTTCCTAGGGTGGTGGTTGTCTTGGGAGAACTTACTAAGTGGCTCCCTGTTTGGGATGCCCTCCCATGATGTTCAGGTTTTTACGGATGCATCCCGGGTTGGGGGGCACACAGCCAGTGGTGAGAGTGCCCCCCAGCTGTCTTGTGGGCTGTCTTCTGCAGTCCTTTAAACACTCCCTGTTTAAAGGGACTCAAGAAGAAAGCCCAAAATCAGCTGAGCGGTAGGAGCAATCTGCTCCAGCCCCTCAGCTGTGGTTCTGAATTTCTTTGTAATTCACAAATCTATCTGGGATTCCCCCCCCCCCCGGTTCTCCCGAAAAATCCTGACTACATTAGAGATGCCGAAATATACTCCAAAATACCAAAAAGGTGTTTTTCGGGTTTATTTTCAGTTCAGGTAGACCCAAATGGACACACACACCCAGAAGGGATTGAGGAAGGGAGTGCTTGCTCCACCTCCTTACATGTCGGCTCAGCAGGTAAAAGCTGACCCATGAGGAGAAGGGGGGGCTGTGTTCTGGACTTTCTAGGGAGCTTTTAAAAAGAGATCTCTGTGCCCTGACAGGGCTAGCCCAGGCAAGCCTGATCTCATCAGATCTTGGAAGCTACGCAAGGCCAACCCTGGCAAGTACTTGGGGAGACCTCCAAGGAATACCAGGGCTGGGATGGAGAGGCAGACAACAGTAAGCCACCTCTCTGAAACGTCCAAACCTCTCTAGGGGTCGCCAAAAGTCAACCATGACTTCCAGGCATATACACATGCACACGAAATACCTCCTCGCCCAAAAAGCAATCTCTGCAGCAGGCCTGCACAAACACAGTCCCACGTGGGACTGCACAGAAGACTACTCAATGAACAAAAGTGCAACCTTATTTTCTTCTACTGCCATAATAACCAAATTGCCTGGGTTACAGTTAGGGTTGCCAAGTCGCGGCAGGGGATCGTGTGTCTTTGCAGAATCTGTGTCACGGGGACGGCGAGATGCGTTGCACCCGCCGTCGCCGGGACATGACGCTACGCGTCACTCTGGCAACAGGGCTCCAAACAGCCCCGTTGCCAGAGCGACGCGTAGCGTCATGTCCCGGTGACGGCGGTGCAACGCATCTCGCCGTCCCCGCGGCACGGATTCTGCAAAGACACACGATCCCCCGCCGCGATTTGGTGAGATTTGGGAGCCCTAGTTACAGCAGTCTTCAAGCAGTGTGGTAGTGATGCTAGTTATTGCAAATGTTTGATATTCTGAGACCGAGTCTTATTTTACTTCACGCTGAAGGACACATTAGGAGTGGATTGGCCCCTATGGGAAAAGTCCCAGGGGCTAGACTGGGGGGCTGCTTTTTCCAAACCCTTTCCACCTGCCTTGGGAGGAGGCCAGCTTGGCTACCCTGTGAGGTAGGTGGGGCTGAGAGAGCTGTGACTGGCCCAAGGTCACCCAGTTGGCTTCATGTGGAGGAGTCTGCTGCTCTTAACCACTACACCAAACCTGCTCATGCTGCAGCCAAACTGAGGACTGTGGGTGACTGGCTGGGCCTCCCTCTATCGGGTGCACATTAGGGGGAAAAGGTGGGCCCTTTCCCAGGACATTTTGGCCTCCTAGTCTGCCCCAGATGCCAGTTTGATATTTCCAAATCAGTTCTTAATCCACTGTCTGAACAAGTTAAAAATCACAGTGTATTTAATGTTTGAAAAAAAAATACCTAGTTTAAAACTAACAAAAGAGCTTCAGGATCGAGTTTGTTACTGCATGTGCCAGCCATCCTTGTAGTGACTCGTGGCAACAGAAATTTACTGTCCTGTATTGTAATCGTTAGGCTTAAGATGTGCAGAGAGGGGTGTTTATATAGATTTGTTACTGAGCACATTATACCCTGCTCTTCACTACCTGAAGGTCAGCATGCTGGAAATACAATTTTTTCAGATATGCCAAACTAGTATGCTTTTGAAACTAGAGGGCAGGATAGTATATATTTTCTACTCCTGATAGATCTTTGGAGTCAGTAGCAAGGCACTTGAAGATGTTTAGCATGTGTTATTAGAATTCTGAACTGAGAGACTGCTAAACAGAAAGGGCTCCTTGTGGTATTTGTCCCAGGATTGCCTTGATCATCCTAAAGCACTTCCCTCTAGTGGTAGCTGAAAACATTGCAGGATTTATGTTCGTAATGCTGGGTACAGACGGTAGTTTCAGACTTCTGATTATTTTGGAAAAAAGCTTCACTTTCTGTATTGTATACACACTTAGTTTTGGACCCCAGTGCTTCTAGTTGAAGAGCTTTGGAGGACTTTGAACTCAAGGCAAAAGTGGGATAAGGGTATACACAGGGCTATTTTGGGGCAGGAACGCACAGGAACGGAGTTCCGGCTGGCTCCAGAGTTGGCCACGCCCAGCAGGAACTCATTAGCATAATAGGGCACACCCAACAGCAGAAACTCATTAGGATTGGCTACATTTGGGGTGTGGGTCTAACAAAGGGTTCCTGCTACAAAAAAAGCCCTGGGTTTTGACAACAAACAAGGTAAACAGAATAAGAAGCAAAAGGTGGGTGTGGTTGGATGACCACACTTCTGGTGGCGTGGGGGTGTGGCCTAATATGCTAATGTGCTGTGCTATCAGGGGTGTGGCCTACTATGCTAATGAGTTTCTGCTGTTGGGTGTGGCCTGTTATGCTAATGAGTTCCTGCTGGGCTTTTTCTACAAAAAAAGCCCTGGGTATACATCCTAAACAGTGTCCTCTTTTCACACAAAATACAAATTGCGGAGAAAAAACTCTTCTGTCTCTAGTATAAGCTATTTCATTCTGGCTCTTTGTACTTTACTATTTGGCACCTGCTCCTTGTGTTTCATCCTTTCATGTTGGCAGGATGAATCTGAAAAAGGGCAGACAGGCTGCTTGCAGTGTCTCATTTTTCACTGCATCGTCTCCTGCAGTATTTCATAATGCAGACTTTTTGCCTTGAAGTGTAATAGAGATCTTCCTTGTATATGAAGAAAAGCAGTGCTGAATAAAAATCTTTCTGGCTTTGAATACAGGAACAGGTCATAGAACGTTGCAAACCAGTTTAAACTGTCTGATTGGTGCTATGTTAAAAACGTAATAACGTGACAGTCTAGGTGAACAGTGTACTAAGATAGGCAGTCAGATTAAAAGTCCCTGAGTTTTAGTCACCTTTTGTCATGGTGCCTATGGAAGAAGAAGACATTGCAGCTATTCTGGGAAACTGGAGATTTCAGGTGAGTCAGCACTGAAACAGCTGACTCCTGTAAAGACAAAGGTGACATGATATAGTCTACTCAGAAGGATGTTCTGAATTTGCCTTTAATCTCAGTCTTTATGAACACAAATGGCTCTTTTTCTAGTTCTTCTCTCTCTTTTCCCTGCTTGGTAAGAAATAAAAATCTGTCCTTTTCAGAGGTCTTCTAGGTGAATATCTTGTTTCTGTGTTGTATGTATTAAACCATTTTTACTGCATGTTTAATTGGGTAATCTGCCTTGAGTCTCAGCAAGAAGGATGAACTATAGCCGAAGCAATTAAATAAATTGCGGCAACCTCTTTATAATTTGAGAAGTTCAAGTTCCAGTATTGGTCATTTTGGATTGCTGTTCCATACTGTTTAAGAGGGTAGTAAGAAAGTAACAGTGGAGGCAGAAATGGAGAACAGTTTTGCTTGGTAAAAGAATGGCTCTGTGAGTGAGCCATCTTTGGATGTGGTGCAAGCTACTCCATCTGCTATTGATGCATCATAGCATAAATGGGTCCAGGTGGTTTTTAACGTCTTCCTCATCAACTTTTATTTCCTTTATTGCAGGACAATATGACAGATAACCGAATAATATCAGAGTCATCTCAGCTTAATGAGTTTGAAACCCTTACTGCTAAGTTCCATTTTGTGGATCTGGCAGGCTCTGAACGATTAAAGCGCACTGGAGCTACTGGAGAGCGAGCGAAAGAAGGCATTTCCATCAACTGTGGGCTAGTAAGTTCATATTCTTATGCTACTCTGGCAGGAGTCTCATTTTTGATCTCCCTTGTGTAGGAAGATTTATGAGGTGGAAATACTTGATGCACAGGCTGATTGCAATGGAAGGGCGAACAAGGACACATCCTTGAAGACCAGATTATGGAAGGGGCTGTGGCTCAGTAGTAGAACACCTGCTTTGCAAGCAGGAGATCCCAGGTTCAATTCCTGGCTTCTCTAGTTAAGGGGTCATTTAGTAGGCGCTGTGAAAGACCTCTGCCTGAGACCCTGGAGAGGCACTGTCAGTCAGAGTAGATAGCATTGACCTTGATAGATTAATGATGAGCTTCATCATATTTTTATTAACTATTTTAGCACTGCATTGTAAATTCAGCAAGCAAGTTACATTGCTGCTTTTTAATGTTAATGCCAAGAGCATGCATGGTATTTCTAAGGAGAACAAAAGAAATCTTTTTGTAAATAATATACATTTTATTAGGTTTTTCTTTTGTAACACAAAGCAGTAAATCATAATAATAGCAAAATTTGCAAAGTTACCGAGTATCTAACAACTAAAACATAATACATCCAAAGAAATTCCATCAATACATACTTTGTTGTTGTTGTTGTTCAGTCGCACAGTCGAGTCCGACTCTTCGCGACCCCATGGACTAGATCCTGCCAGGCCCTCCTGTCTTCCGCTGTCCTCTGAAGTTTGCTCAGTTTCATGTTCGTTGCATCTCTGACACTGTCTAACCATCTCATCCTTTGCCGTCCCCGTCTTCTTTGACCTTCAATCTTTCCCAGCATCAGGGTCTTCTCCAGTGAGTGCTCCCTTCTCATTTGGTGGCCAAAGTATTTGAGCTTCAGTTTCATTATCTGGCCTTCCAGGGAACAGTCAGGGTTGATTTCTTTTAGGATTGACTGATTTGATCTTCTTGCAGTCCAAGGGACTCTCGAGAGTCTTCTCCAGCACCATAGTTCAAAAGAATCTATTCTTCAGCGCTCGGCCTTCCTTATAGTCCAACTCTCGCAACTATTTAAAAATAACAAGATTACCTCTAAGTCCATATTCTCTTTTATCTCTTACTAGGTACATAAAGAAATAGCACAGGATGATACAAATGAGGTCTAGCACTAGAGGATATAGGTAAAGATTACCATAGACACAAATCATTTATCTACTTGGGAATTTCCTTTTGTTGTACCAGACAATCCAAAATAGGGAACCAGATACTTGCAAAGTTAGAGGAAAAAGTTGGATAAATTTAGCATCCAATGGCACCTTTATTTAAGACCAACAAAGTTGGATGTTCATTAAGATATATATTAACCATTAGTTTAGCCATGATGTAAGAATTCCATAGTTTCTTGTGCCAGAGGGACAGATTAGGAATCATTACATTTTCCCAATAAGTAGCTATAGCTGTTCTAGCAGCAGAAAGGAGGATGGAGGCTGTTTCCATTTTGTCAGAGGCCCAACTGAAAAGAAGTCTTTATAGAACTCTAGCTAGGTTACTGTAAACTAGGAATTACTTCTGGTCTAAGATTTCTAACCCCTTGTTTAGGTTTGGGGCAAATTCTGGTTAATGTTAGTTGCATGGGGAACACTGATTCATCTTCATGGCTTCTGTGCAGTCCTACACGGGGGACTGCGCTTTCACATGCTGGCCACAGAGAGGAGCCAGCAAGCTATTTAAAAGAATTTTCTAGACTCCCAAGTAGCCAATTTTATTATTTCCTCAGAATTAAATCTGTTAAATTCCACAACAGAGCAAATATGAAGGATTTTGTTTCAGATTGTACATTATAATTGCTAGTAACAACAGATTTTACAAGATGAATTGTTAAAACTATATGGATCAGAGAGTTGCAGATTAGAGCAAAATTTTTCATTTGGAACGCTTCTTGTTGTGTGTATTTCCACCAAGAAGCGGCATCTGTCAGAATGGTCATTTTTAATCAGGCATCATTTCTTCCATACATCACTGTCTGTGGGTACTCCCCTGTCGGGAATTTTGGATCATCTGACTTTTTCAACAGGCATGGAGAACTTGCTCCAGTACACATCAAGTTCATCACTCAGGATATCCTGGCTCAGCATTCCTGTCCATAGATTTTTCAGGATGTGGGGAGGGAAAAGAAATGCTTCTTGTAGTTGGTTGATATAATGAAGTTCAAAGATGTTTTAAGAGTTGCGTCTATTAGAACAAAGACTTCTGTTTAACAGTTAACATGTAGGGAGGGGAAGGAACCAGCTTACAAACTAAAGTTTGTGATGAATTTTGGGTGGTTCATGGCTTGCGAACTGAAGTTCGTGGCAGATCAACCGGCATGAAATTTCCATGAACTTCCAAGCAGTTCATGGTGGCTCGTGAATGGGTACATTTTCAGATAGATTGTCTCCACTGACTCTGCTTTTGGTGTGTGTAGCTTGCAGGGGGTCCATTTTGTACACGTTTGCACCTGGCATTTCCCCCAGAAGCACTTACTGGGGGCATCTTCTTTGAGGGGCCATAACTTAGACCCTGCACATAACTTGGAGGGCATGCAGAGGAGCATCAGGGAGAGGTCCCCTGTGCGTTTGATGTCTCTAGCTTGCACAGGATCTGTTTTATATACTCCTGAACCTGCATCTGTCATTTCCCCAGAAAGCACTTTCCTGGGGGCACTGTCTTTGGGGGGCCGTAACACTGACCCTGTAAATCCAATCCTAACCAAACTTGGAGGACAGGTAGAGAAGAATCATCCAGAGATGCCCTGTGAGTTTGGTGTCTCTAGCATACTGGGGGGGGGGGCTGTTCTACTGTGTCACAGACTTCACAAACCAAACCAACTTGTTTGACACCTAAACGTTTGTGATGGTTCATGGCTCATGAACCAGCAGGCCATGAACCTAAACGAACCGCACTTTCCTGGTTTGTGCCCATCACTAGTAATTTGCTGAGGATCATTGCTTCTAGAAGAGACACATGTTTGTTATATAGCCTTTCTAATAGCAGTTTCCATGGCTGCATAAGCAAACCACCTCTGAAACTGGCTTGTTTCTTAGGCAGTGAGAACTAATGCAGTGAGAAAAGCAAAATTTGAATGTTGTTGTCAGTCTTTCCTTTTATTGATTCAGCTGATGATGATGATGATGATGATGATCTTGAATGTGTTGTTACTTCTGATGCACATTTGTTTTCATTAAGTAGTTTTTAATGGCATAATTAAAATGTTATAACACTTTTTTTGTCTATTGTGGTATTTTACAGTTGGCATTGGGCAATGTAATAAGTGCATTAGGAGATAAGAGCAAGAAGGCAACTCATGTACCGTATAGAGATTCAAAATTAACACGGCTCCTACAAGACTCTCTTGGAGGCAACAGGTAGGGGAAAAGTTGGAAGAACTTGATGTTTTTGATGTGGAAGAACTTTCATCTGCTTGTTGCTTGTGGAAGCAAACAGACCTTTGGTTGCACTGAAGTCAATATTCACTAAATGTGGTGATTTTCTTCATTGCAAGAAAATCACAATACAATTTCTTTAAGTATGTTTGTTGTCTGAAATAAATCCATTTCAACCTGGGTTTATGCTGTGATTTGGGATTGAATCAGCATTGTTTGCTTCAGTGGATGATCTCCAGCTTCAGTTGGATAAGAGCAAGCAATCACTGCTGTTACCATTAGATCTTTCAACAGCGTTTGATACTGCCAACCATGATATTTTGGTGGGTTGACTGCAGTCAATATTTAGGGTGGATTGACTGCAGTCAACTGTCTGTATCTTGCTGGCATGAGGCAGTTTCCGTGGGAGAGGCAGAAGGTATGGGATACTGCATTGGTCCATTTTATCCGCAATGCTCTTTAATCTGTATGTTAAAACATTTGGCTGAGATCAACAGCAGCTTTGGAGAGGGTAGTCACCAATGTGTGGATGACATCCAGTTTTATATATCTCATTATCAAAATCTCCAGAAGCGTCTGTGAAAGTCCTGGGACAGTATCTTGAACCCGTGGTCAAGTGGCTGAGTGTTAACAAACTGCAGCTTAATCTGGATAACATGGAGGTGATACTGGTTGGGAAACAAGTATTCAGCTGGCATCCATGTAGCAGACCTAGATGGGGTTAAAGTTAAGAGGTCATGTTGATCCATGATACCATGTCCTCCAGACTGCTGTAACATGCCCTTGTGGGATTGCCTTTCAAGACTACTCTCAAGCTTCGTTTCTTACAAAGTACAGTAGTGAAACTCCTGCCAAGGATCAGCTCCTTGGAAAATAATACTCCATTGTTGGGTCAATCGCACTGTTTACCTATTTGCTTTGGGGCCCATTTCAAAGTGCTATTTTTAAAGCTCTTTATGGCCTAGGACCCCAATACTTATTGAACTGCATCTTCTGGTATACTTCCTCATGCTAGTGAAGTTCCCCAGACAACCCTCTCCTTGTAGTGCCATCTTCTAGGCCTAGCAACAGCTAGGTCATGGGCTTTCTCTGTGGTAGATCCAGTCCTCTGGAACAGCCTGCGAGAGTGAGTGCAGAGGGCAGCTTCACTGGATACATCTAGGAAGGTTTCTGCACTAGTTCTTTTTCAGTGGGCATTTGGAGGAGAGTGACCTGTTTCAGCAGATTTAGCTTTGTGCTTTTAAATTGTTATATGGCTACCCATCTTGATCTATTGTTAATCATGTAAGCAAAATAAAATAAACAGGGGTTACTAGAGAGCCAGAAACAGGAAGAAAACTAGAAATGTAGGCCGGAACAAGGAATAGGTTTGGGGAACCATCATGATAACTAATTCCACAAACATGATCTTTTCAGACATAATAGAGAGTGTCACTTTTAATGCTCGGCATTTGAATTTGGGTGATATTTTAATGATTTAATGATTTATGGTATATTTTTCAAGTAATATTATACTTCCTTGTTCTCACTCAAGTTATCTTCTAAGCTAGATAAATATATTTCTTTTACTGTGTATAGCTGTTTGCATAAGTGTGGAAGTAGGTAAATATGTGCACAGGTCTTTGATGTGGTGGGGTGGTTTATGGGCTCAGGTACCCTTCATCAAGCCCTGACCTGGATAGCCCAGGCTAGCCTGATCTCATCAGATCTCAGAAGCTAAGCAGGGTTGGCCCTGGCTAGTGTTTGGATGAGAGACCTCCAAGGAATACCAGGATCGTGACGTGGAGGCAGGCAGTGGCGAACCACTCCTGAACGCCTCTTGCCTTGAAAACCCCATGGGGGTCACCATGTCAGCACTTTCCACCACCACACACTTCGACAACTTCTACAAGGAAAAAAATAGGAGGTCAATTTTCATCTTCAGCCTGAGGTGGAATTCACCATCTGATGTGCTTTTTTTGGCCTACGACTGTGTTAAGTATCTTGCCCTTTTGCAAGTGTACATTTGTATTTATCAGGCAGGAAAAACCTGTATGTTAATATTAGTAAGGAAAAAAATCCTCCCTAGATACATTATTATAGCCAAACATCTCTAGTGAAGCATTTTTAAAAAAAATCTGTGGAGGAGAGAAGTTAACATGCCCTTAATTTATCAATGCATGCATTATCTTGCCTATTTTGGGGATTATGCCTTGATTAATAAAACTGGGTTACTTTTAACCTGCAGCCAAACAGTCATGATAGCATGTGTGAGCCCTTCAGACAGAGATTTCATGGAAACTTTGAACACTTTAAAGTATGCAAATCGGGCACGTAACATCAAGAACAAGGTGATGGTTAACCAGGACAGGGCTAGCCAGCAAATTAATGCTCTGCGAAATGAGATTACTCGGCTTCAGATGGAGCTCATGGAATACAAAACGGTAATATTCGTTGGGTTGAATGTGCACGTTTTCTTCAGTAGTAGACAAATTAGATACTTTGTCTTTAAATGCTGCATTTTAAAAAATATTAATTTTAAAAGAAGGGTGTTTCTTTTTTTTTAAAAAAAGAACCCTATGCATAGGCCTCAAACACTTTCACCACAGTATTTTCCAACTGCACCTATGCATTGTATGTCACCTCACAGTAAGGCTGTAAAGCCCTCCTCCCACACTCCCATTGCCCACTGCTGCTTCAAGTGGCTGCTGGAGGTGTGTGCTAAAAATGGCAGTGTTGCTGGCATGACAAACACCACTTATGAGGAAAATTTGGAAGTGACAGTGGGTAGCTCTAGGAATTGGCACCCTCACTGTGCCTCTGGCCCCAACCCTCCTGCCCGTTTTCAGGATTGGCCTGGCAATCCTACCTCACATAGTTCTCTGACAACTTCCCAAGGGCCATGAGGGGGTGTAGCAGAGACAATGGCCTCAAAAACAAAAGTTTTGTCCCCAGTTTTCTTTATCAGTGATCTTTGCTTCTGGTAAAATAATGGAAGTATTTCACAGCGTGTGAACCATAATTACATTATAGTTGTACATTCCATAGACCTTATAATTTGGTCTTGGGAACCAGATGAAATACATAAGTGATACCCTTTTTAGGGTATTGCTAATTTTGTTAAGAATAGCCTTCAGTGGGTAATCTGAATAATTATGTTTACTTTCCCTTAGGGTAAGAGGATAATCGACGAGGAAGGTGTGGAAAGTATTAATGACATGTTCCATGAAAATGCCATGCTACAGACAGAAAATAACAACTTGCGAGTAAGGATCAAGGCCATGCAAGAGACTGCTGATGTCCTGAAAGCCCGAATCACTCAACTTGAGAGTGATCGGGCCAACCAGGTCCTAGCCAGAGCAGGTAGGGTGTACACGTTGTTGCTGAAAATTGGCACATGATTAAGGGTCTGTCAGAACAATAAACAGTAGTTATTCATTGGAATTTATAACTTGGAAACTACATTTGAGCACAGCGGTGATCATCCCATGATACACATTTACCAGGGCATGTACCACAGTGGGAAGAACCATTTTGCCCAGGAAAGGCTGCAGCTGGATTGCCAGCTGGAGATAATGAATGCAGCTGAATTACCAGCGGGAGATAATGAAAGGCAAAACAATACAAATCCCTGACTGTCTTTGGGTTTTCCATAACTGGTTCTAATTCAAGGAGCAATCAGACCTGGCCTTCATAACACAGTTGTCAGTGGTATGCTACACTATCAAATGCTACACTTCAGTTCAGCTAATGATCACAAGCTCAAAGAGTTCTCTGACCTGATCAGTACTTTCCATTGCCATGGAACAAAGACTGAGATTGTCTCTATGAGCCAGTTTGGTGTAGTGGTTAAGTGCGCGGACTCTAATCTGGGAGTACCAGGTTTGATTCCCCACTCCTCCACTTGCAGCTGCTGGATGACCTTGGGCAAGAGAGCAGCTCTGGGTGTTATGCTTGCCTCGGAGATGCCACTGAAAATAATAGTGAAGTATATGCGTATTCCATAATCTTCACACTTATAGGTGATTATCACTACCCATTCTCTCTCTTGAGAGAACAGCTTTGAAAGAACTTATGACTCACCCAAGGTCACACCAGCAACTGCATGTGGAGGAGTGGGGAATCAAGCCTGGTTCTCCCAGATTAGAGTCTGTGCTTCCAACCACTACACCAAACTGGCTGCAGTGGCTCAGGTGGTTAAGAGCTCCAGAAGGTCAGTACTTCAGCAGTTTGAGACCCAAGTGCTGCATGATGGAGTGAGCTCCCGTCTCTGGTTCCAGCTCCTGCCAACCTAGCAGTTCAAAATCAAGAAATTGCAAGTAGATAAATAGGTACCGCTTTGGTGGGAAGATAACAGCATTCCGTGCATCTTGGCATCTAGTCATGCCGGCCACATGACCACGGAGATGTCTCTGGACAGCGCTGGCTCTTCTGCTTGGAAACGGAGATGAGCACCGCATCCCTAGAGTCGGATTCGACTGGCTTTCGAACAAGGGAAACCTTTATCTTTACTATGGAAAACCCAAAGACAATCAGGCATTTGTATTTTTTTGCCTTTCATCATCTCCAGCTGGCAATCCAGCTGCAGCCTTTCCTGGGCAAAATGGTTCTTCCCACTGTGGTACATGTCCTGGTAACATCTAGATTAGGTGACTGGAGTGCATTCTATGCGGGGCTGCTTTTGAAAATTGTTTGGAAGCTAGAGGTGGTACAGAATGCTGGAGTCGGAATGCTACTTGGGTCATAGGCACTATATTATTTCAGTCTTGTTCCATCTATGCTGGCTTCCAGGCTGCTGGTATTGACCCTTAAAGCCTTATATGCTGGCCCATAGCTATGGCTATTGGTGGCTCTTTCCCCTTCCTTAAAGGACCAGCCCCTTTCCTTAAAAGCCTCCCTCAGTTCCAGTGAGAGATAAAACATCTTCCTTTTCCTCTGTTGGCTGACTTATCCCCTTCCCCCAGACCCCCGGGAGGAGAAGCTGACTGAAAACTGAAAAGAGACTGCAGGAAGCCTTCATCGCACCCCTTGCTGTCTGGGCCCCACTGCTCTAGCCTCAGTGAATAGCAAACTGTTCTTTGGCGTTTAGAGGAGAAAGAAGGCAGCCTAACATCGAATTGGGCGGGGTTTTTTCCCCCCTAAATCCCTAGAGAGGGCGTCCCAGTGTGGAGGGGGCTGTGACAGGCTCAAACAATAGAACCTGCAATCTAATATTTACATGGAGACAGGGATGTAAAAAAAAATACCCTCCCCAGTTGCAAACAAGTCATCCACAACCAACCCGCCGTCTACTGTTCCGCTCCATCCCCACTGGAATGAATGGGAGCCGGGCTGCTGTTGCATAGCCCCCGGGGCTGGCCCAAGAGATCTCCCTGTTGGGTTCAGAGGTTCTGTCCAGTCAAGGGTGGCCATCTTCCCTTTCCTCCGTTTGCTGTCTCCTCCCCTCTAAAGGAGGGGGAGGGAAAGAGAGACAGTGCACGCCTGAGAGGGAGCAAAAGCAAAGTCCAAGTCGTCCCACAGCACCTTTAAGAGATCGACAAAGTTTTATTCCAGGTATAAGCGTTTGTGTGCATGCATTCTTCTCTTGGGTGGCTGCTGCATTGCAGGCCTGGCTCTCTCAGTGCTGCAAGAGAGATAAACAAATTCACTTTCCTCCGTGTGCTGTCTCCCCCCCCCCTTTGGGTCTCATGGCATCTTTAAATTAAGACCAACAAAGTTTTATTTTAGGCAGCTGATAACTCCTTTGTAATAACATTCAGTTGTCTTTGAGCCGCTGTTTGTGATTGCTTTTTCCTTGCATTAGGTGGCAGCCCCACCAGAAAATTTTTTGCCCCACAAGCCGCAAAATCCTGGCTATGGGGCTGCTTTTATATGGCTTGGGACCAACATATCTTACGGAATGGCTACTCATATATAAACCTTCCTGACCACCATTGAACATCTTTGGGTAGCCCCACTATCTGATGTTAGATGGGTGACAACCCAAAAAAGAGCCTTCTATTTATGGTTGTGGCAGCAAAATTATGGCATTCCCTCCCTAGGGAGTTTCATCTGTTCCCCTCAATAATTGTCTGTAGCCAGTTGATGAAGACTTATCTGTTTTGTTTGGCATTCCCTCATTGCCCTTCATTTCTGCCTGTGTACTTTGTTTAATTGTTATTTCTGATTGGTTTTATAGTATGTATTTTAAAGCTTTTTAAAAATTGTTTTGATTGTTCACTGCCTTGAAAACCCTAAGTTGGATCGAAAGGTGGCATTAAATTTTTTAAAATACACTTTAAACCTGTGCTTGGATCCAGTGGGAAATCTCTACTGACAGACGTCTCTTCCATCAGCAGAATGGACTTCCTTGCCTCTCCTGTTCTGCTGTGTCCCAAAATGCCCCCTAACATTGCTTCTGGGGGAACAGCGTGAGGCCAAAGCGGGAGTCTGCAGCAGGAGTTGGTGAAAATGACCACCCTTTCTGTTGGTGGAAATGTGTATTTAAACCAGTTTCTGTCCCCATGCCATTTAAAACAATTCTTTCAAAGTATCATTTATGAGATGTCTTACCATCCACCTATGTTAAATATACTTTCCCTCATCTTTTTTATTAAAGGAGAAGGAAATGAAGAAATTAGTAACATGATTCATAACTACATCAAAGAAATTGAAGATCTCAGGTATTACAATTTGTGGCTCATAATCTGTGTGGTTCAAAATGTACAAGGTCCTCTGCATATTTGTACCTGTCTTTGGAGTTGGAGGGTAGCGTCTTCATATGTAGTATGAAGGAACTTTACTGGTAGCTCAGGAAACATGCTTGTGCATACTTAAAAAAAAAAAAGTAGGAAGGATATTCACTGAAGGGTATTTCTAATGCTGACAAGAAGAGTGTATGTCCTCCACTTCATTTTAATTGAACAGCTGAATTTCTAGGAAGTATCATTATGATTAAACATGGCTGGTTCCTCCATTACAGCAGCATTAACCATATTCATAAATAACAATGTTTATGTGAAGGAAGCGGGAGGTGTTAGAGATGCAGTGACTGTCTTTGGTTCTAGAATTAATCAGTACTTTGCACAGGACTGTGGCAAACCTTCCGCCATTTTTAGAATTTATTCTCTCTACGTGTTTGTGTGCTTATCCCCGCCCCCAGCTCTTGTTTATAGACAACTCTAGGCATTTCTATCCCAGTAAGTTTGTTACTGTTATGAAGACATGTTACCCTTCTGGAAAGAGTAAAAAACTAATACTTCTTAAATGTCATGTGCAAATGACCTAATGTGACACACTTGTGTTGAACTGGATGGGCCATTGGCCTGATCCAACATTGGCTTCTCTTATGTTCTTATATAGAGCTAAATACTGCTGCTATCTAACAGCTCCATTTTAGTTAGGGCTTTTTTCTTCATATGAAATAGATTTTTAGAAAAATAACTAAGTATCCAAAACATGTATCAGTGAACCTGCTGAACACTTTCTCTTAAATACTTTTCTTCTCTATAGGGCAAAACTTCTTGAAAGTGAAGCAGTGAATGAAAACCTTCGGCGCAACTTGTCAAGAGCTTCAACAAGGTCAACGTACTTTGGTGGCCCCTCGGCATTTTCTGCTTCAATGCTTCCTTCTGAAAAAGAGACAATTGAGATCCTTGATTTAGCTAAAAAAGATATAGAAAAACTGAAGAAAAAAGAAAAGAAGAAGAAAAAGAGGTACTGGTTAAAACTATGTATTCTCATGTTGTGGCTGTTTTGTCACCTAACCAGAAAGTTGTAAGGAACATGACACAGTCTTCTTTCGGCTACCTGCTTGTGTAAATGCAGACCGATAAATCTTGCAGGTGCTTTGACAAATATTTAACTTTACTGTCTGCAACACAGTTATATAAATTATTTCTGGAATCTTAATTATCAGCTACTGTGAAACTACATTTTAAATTAACTGCTACATGGACTTTTTTTACATTTCTGTTACAAAATTTGATTTGTACCAAGAAGAGTTTCTTGGCCTGGAACTCTCTTTTAGCAACTACTAAGATTTCTTTTGGTAGTTCTTAGAATGCCATCTTTTGCTTTCTTTTTGCTCAGCTTCTGTCTGCTTTGCTGTATCATCACTACATTTATCATGCTGCTTTTTTCCCCCTAACCCACTAAAATAACCATGAAGCACCCCCCCAAAAAAAATTTCACGTTGGGTCAATAAGTAAAACAAGTATCAGCTAATTATGAGCATGTAGGCACCAGCGCTTGCTTGCTTATTGAATATTACTTTCATTGTGCCTGACTGTTGCACAAGAAACATACAAGAAAACTTCTATTCTTTATCACCTATAAACAGATCAGCCAAAGCAAACTCATACAAGTAGTATCTGATAATGGCACATATTGAATGCCACCAGACTAGTTTTTGTTATTATTGGCTTTCTTATTTTTTGTTATGCCCAGACTTCCTTATTGGTTCACTTAAAAGACCAAAGCAAAATAAAAATCTTCTTATCAGTGGAAGCAGCAGTTTGGTCAGTCTGAGATGAGGGTCTCCTTGACAGAGCAGGAAGTAAAGGAGCAGAACACACTCAGCGAAGGGTTCACTTACAGTGAACTCTGTTTTGGTATCTGGGGTAATAATTTGAGGCATGGCTCTCTTTGGAGACTCCTTCCCTCCCCACAGTTTCTAGGTGGACCCTCAGTTTCTCTTACCTTTTAGTTGTAAGTCCTTTCAGTCAAATAGCCATCCACTGGGAGGAATGAGGTGTCAGGTTTGAGGATAATACCCTGAGGCCTACAGTCTCTTGTGATATCCACATTGTTAAATGATAGTACTAGCAGCTGACATCATCTTGTCTCTGATCTTACACGATAAAATAGGTGGCATCTTGCTCTGGCTTCAGATAAAGAGAAACTAGTATTGATTCTAGGTTATTAACATCAGTTTGGTATTTATCCTCTCAAAATACCTGTATCTGTCTGAGGAGTGTGTGTGTGTGAGAGAGAGAGAGAGGGAAGAAGAAGGGGAGGGAGAGGGGAATCTACTACAATTTTTAGGAGTATGGAACCCACTGTTTAGCAAGGTCTTGTGTTCCTAGTGGGCTGAGTGGGTAACAATAACACATGTTTAAGCAGCAGCACAAATAAAGTTGAGAGTTTGGGGCTATTCACATCATTTTTTTCCTGATGTATTAAAAGGAAGGAAGAATGGCTTTTCATGAAACCTCTATTTCCCAATTCATCTGTTTTCTTTCTCTGAGTGTGA
>NW_015167553.1:458059-480766 GCF_001447785.1 Gekko japonicus
CGAAAGATGACTTTTTCTAGTTTTTATATTAAATATTTTATTTGATGATTAACACAGTCTGAACACAAAAGCCACTAAAGCCATCTGAATCGTCAGTGGTCATTTTCATTTGTAGCCAGGAAACAAAAAAGAACTAGACCTGTTTGTTTGTTTGGGGTTTTTTGGTTATTCTTGAAAGGCCTAGATGTGTTCTGCGTGATTGAAAGCCACACATTTCAATCTCCTTTGATTTAAAATTCACAATCGATGAACTGGTATATGAAAATACTGGAAGCCTTAGATGGCCCCCTTATAACTATTTTTGAAGGAAGCAAATACATATACTGTGGGTTTTGAAAAGTCAGATCAGCTACTAGTGGTAATAATAGGAGAGACGTTTCACTGATCTTTCATATACAGCAGGAACTTTCAAATTTCTCCAAGAAATATTTGGCATTTCTTGGAAGCTCATTGGTAGTTTCATAGATTTGAGATGTGTCATGACAGATGATGTTCTGTGAAAGGCAGATTGCTAAATGGCCCTAGCCTCTCTTCTTGATACAACTGGCAAAAAAATCAGAAACAAAGTAAAACAAACAAAAAATAACCAATATTTAAAGTATTAATTATCTCCTGCATCAGCAATATGGATAACCCAACCATTTGGCAGTGTAATATAAAACAATCACAACCAGTTTAAGAGTAAAAGAATATCTGGATAGCAGGAGATTAATCAAATCAGATCATGACAGCAGTAGGCCAGACAGAAAAAATAAAATGAGAGAGAGCTAATAAAAAGGATAATAAAATCTTAAGATGGCCAAATAAAATACCTTAAAAGGTAGGTAAACTCAGATAAAAGCCTGGACAAATTAACACATTTTAATCTGGTTCCTGAAAGCAATAAGGGTAGGTCCCAGCCAAATTTTCAGGGGAAGTTACATCAAATGGGACCCACCAGTGAAAGCCCTGTCTCTGGCTGCTACCTACATCACCTCCAAGAATATAGGCACAGAGAGCAGAGCTTATAATTAAAACAGTTAAGAACATAAGAAGGACCCTGCTGGATCATACCACTGCCTAAGGAGGGGCTGTGACTTAGTGGTAGAGCAGCTGTTCAGCATGCAGATGGTCCCAGGTTCAGTCCTCAGCATGTCCAGCTAAAAAGTTCAGGTGATGTGAAATACCTCTTTCTGAGACCCTGGAGGGCTGCTGCCAATCAAAGACAATACCAACCTTGATGGACCAGTGGTCTGATTCAGTATGACAGCCTTATGTTCAACAGACCCATATAAATGGATTGACAGGAAGAAAAAAAGCGGGCCAATAATCAGCAGATGGATGGTTAACTGGATTTATGGATGTTCTCTTTTGGTGGTTTCTGGAAACAACTAGCTAGGCGGTAACATAATCTCTGGAATGTGATGCCTAAGACTTCCAACTCAGCTAGTCTATCCTGTAGGATATTATGGCTGATAGTACTGAAAGATGCCAAGAAGGCAAGGAGAAATCAGCAAGATCACTCTCCCCCAGTTGCTCTTCCAGCCAGAATCTAGATTTGGGGTCTAGATCCACATCATCCAAGACTGAAGTAGCATAGTGACCACAAGTTCAAGCACTTTCCCCAGGGATGGAACATTAACCACTACCTGATGGTTGTTAAACTCTCTTGTGTCCAGGGACAGTCTTTGCAGGAGGAGTATCACAACAGCTTCCTTCAGATTGGCCAGAACTCTCTCCTCTTTTAACAAGGCTTTTATTACCTGTTGAACAGCAAGGGAGAGGCTTGTCTCAGCATGTCCTAGCCAGTTGTGTGCAGCATTTCTAGAATTATTTAGCCATTAGCAAAATAATTTTTTTACAATACCATAAGGCATTTACTAAAGCAATTCTAAAATCATGCATCCCCAACTGTACTAAATTAAGGTTTTATGAAATAATCATAGATTCAGGTGGGTAGCCGTGTTGGTCTGAAGCAGCAAAACAAAGTTTGAGTCCCGTGGCACCTTAAAGACCAACGAAGTTTTATTCAAGGTATAAGCTTTCGTGTGCACACATTTGCATCTGAGGAAGTGTGCATGCACACAAAAGTTTATACTTTGAATGAAACTTTGATGGTCTTAAAAGTGCCCGTGGACATAAAATAATCCTGTTATCCTTGTACCTAATTGCTATATATCCCAATTAATTTCTTTATCTCAGTTGGTCCACAGTTTCAATGCCATCTTAAAAATCCCAGTAGTCCATTAACAGAAGTAATAAACATGCATTTTTATTACTATGCATCTATTTCTGCTACTGTGCATTCATTAAATGTAGGCATACGTTTGTTTCTTTCTTTCCATTGCTTCTGAAATGTATTTTTTGTTTTGTTTCTAATAAGCATCATAGGCATATGCTGAATTCTAAAGTTTTGTCCAAACTTTTGTCTACAGTTGAGTTGAATTCTCCAGGTTTTTCGTGTGGTTATAAATGTATTGTTTTTAACATCATGGCTGAATATTTTCTGCAAATTGCTTATTATATTACATTTGTAGTAAAATAAGTGAATAAAACTATTTTTGTACTCCGTACCAAGGTAAATGTGTTCTCATAATACAGTTTAAAGGCAGTACTTATTGAAACTAAAAATGTATACAGATTACCCATGTTGCTGAACTGAGGGGACCATGGCTCAGTGGTAGTCATCTGCTTGACATGCAAAGGTCCCAGGTTCAATCTTCCAAGATTTCCAGTTAAGGATCAGGTAGTTAATGATGTGAAAGACCTGTACATAAAAACCTAGAGAGCTGCTGTCAGTCTGTGTAGACAATACTGAGCTTGATGGAACAATGGTCTGATTCAGTATAAGGCAGCTGCATGTGCTTCCATATTATTCCTTCAAGGAACAGAAGGGGAGATCTGTTTAGTAAACCACAGTCATATTACAAAATCCTTATTTCCAAAACCCCACCTGCAGCAGTTCTCAAACTGGGTATGTGTGCTGGTAGTCCTGTGGGTCTAGTTCCTCTCCTCTTGATGGTATGCAGATGGAACCCTCTAAGTTTTCTAGGAATTTGGGGAAAGGGATGACCTATGCCTCCTTCTCTTTTGAAGGGTGGGAGCTGGTAAAATTGCCACTACCTGCAGCCATGTATCTTTCAGGTCACTGTAGAGCACTAGCCAGAAGATGTGCTGTTTAGTTGCTGATTAACAAATGGTTCAGAACTAGTGCAGTCTTAATGCAGTTGTAATATAACTGAACTGCTTTTCATTCTCTCTTCCAGTACAAAGGATTTCATTGTACTAGTAAGGAGATGCTACCATGCATCTATAAATAATAGCTAGTGGCAATTTTGCATGGAATGCTGGAAATTCAAGTGTTTGATACTGGTTTGGGTCTGTGAATAGCACAGAAAACCAGCAGAGAACGTACCCAAGGAATACGTTTGGTTAGAACTTAGATCAGGGTCTCTTGAAGTGTGGCCTGTAGAATCAGCTGTGCTTTACGACCTGATCTTTTAGTCCTGTTGTTGTTGTTGTTGTTGTTGTTCAGTCGCACAGACGGCCAATCTAAGACGATGTTTAAAAGGAGTAGCTGATGTGGCTCTCAGTTTGGTGCAGTGGTTTGGTGTAGTGGTTAAGTTTGGTGTAGTGGTTAAGTGTGCGGACTCTAATCTGGGAGACCTGGGTTTGATTCCCCACTCCTCCACTTGCACCTGCTGATGTGACCTTGGGTCAGTCACAAGCGCTGGCACAGCTGTCCTTGAAAAAGAGCAGTCTCTGTCAGAATTCTCTCAGCCCCACCCACCTCACAGGGTGTCTGTTGTGGGGAGGGGAAGGGGAAGGAGTTTGTAAGCCGCTCTGAGACTCCCTTGGGTAGTGAAGGGCGGGGTATAAATCCAATCTCTTCTTCCTCTTCAGTGTATTGTTTTGTGGATCCTAGAAGTTGGAGATTTCCATGAGGCACTTCTGGCTTGCTGTGCACTTTGAAGGGGGGTTGTCCGGGGAATGGCAGGCAGCAGTGAGGGAGATAGGGGAGAGTTTGGGGTCTGTGAAAATGTTTAAATCAAAATGTAGGTCCCTGGTTGCTAAAGTTTGAGAACCGTTGCCTTTTCTGTATAGTGTTTATTGATCACATCCTTATCATGCTCTTCCTCCAAAATGACTTGCAGTGAGTCCCCAACGAATATCCCCATCCATGCAGTTGGTAGCATCGGTACTTCTTAGCTACAGGAGAATGATGCCATATTTTTTCAGACATTCCTCTAGTCTGAAGTAGACATTGATGGGGGACAAAAGTCAATGTAGATAGGTTTCAGTAGAAGCAAATGGTCACCCAGTTGTTTGGTTAGAGAACAGAATAATTGAAAAACTTTCCGGTGCAGCTTGCAAAATATCTCTTCAGCAATCCTTCATTTCAGTTCCCTGTCCTGCTATGGAGAACGTACTGCCTTTTTACTATTTATGGGCTTCTGATGGTGTCTTTTAAAGAATTCATTTGAAATCCACAAGCTCATGTGTCATCTTTTTGTAACCTTCTTGTCGCTTTCGCTTTTTACTGTCTGGTTTGTCCTTCGTTGGCTTGGCCTTCCAATACTGTATCCTCCTGCTTTTGAAGGCTGCAGAAACTTGAGGAAAGCAGTCAAGAAGAACGAAGGTTGGAATGTTTCCCAGGTTTTTAATTAAACTGTCATTTAAAAAGAAGTTGTTCACCCGTGTAGGGCTAGATATATAGAACAGTTTGTCCAATGATCTTTTTTCCAAGATGATCCTCTCATTATGTTGTGTGCACACCCTGAAAATTCCCAAAATAAAACAGGTTGCATACATCTTGAATTGACATGACCCAGAGCAGTTTAAATGGGGCTGGGTGTAAAACTGGATTTCAAAATGTTCTTTAAAATGGGGGCATACATTTATGACATCAGGTAGTGTTTGCTGTGTTACTATAAAAGTTTAGGTCTGTTAATACCTCAGTTTAAAACAGACCTACACAAAACAGGTGCCTAAGAACATAAATGTTTTCTTAACTGCTAAGGCAGAGGGTGCCTTTTATATGGTTATTGTTAGGTGTGATTCTAAAATCAGTAGGGTGGATTTTGACATTGAATATTGTCTGTCCTCCATTGGACTGCTCTTCAGATCAAAATTTTATATATGGGAAAGAGCCAGTGAGTAGCCTAAGAGTGGTTTTTGTTTATTTTTGCCTGGTGTACCTGCAGACCAAGAACAAAAATGCTCCGGTGGTCCAGTGAGGGGCAGTCCTTCCATGACTCCTTACTCGTGGGACTTAGCTCCTCCGTCTCCAAAGGCAGGGCTGGCGAAACATTTGATCCTGGAGGGGAGGGGCTTGTCCTCTGGCTTCCCCATTCTACTGGCCCTGCCTTCTGAGCAGGACGTTCGGCTGTGCTCTGCAGAGCACAAAGATCCCACACTGAAGAAAAAATAAGTAGATCAGATTAATCGGGCGGTGGGGGAAGGTAATCTACCTCTCCACCCCTCCCTGGGCTGCGTGGCATGCAGCAATGCAAGGAAAACTGCGGCATTATTTGGCGGCTGCTGGCAGTCGTGAGATGGTCTCGGGCGGTTGCAGCAGCCGGCTCCCACAGTTTCCGGATGGTGTTGGCCGCGGGAAAGGGCTCCTTCCCTCCTCCAGCCTGCAGAGAGGTGAGGGAACGGCAGCGGAGCCGGAGGGAAGCCTTGAGCAGCGTGGTTTGGGAAGTGCAGTTCTCAAGCGTTTGCTGGAACCGCGTGCTTTCATCTACAGGAGAGCTTTGGGAAAGCACGTTGGATCCAAGTGAGGCGTCCTTAAATCGTCTGAAGCATGGTAGGAATGGTTTTTGGGAGACGGGGACCTTGGCTGGGGTGTGAGAAACCTTATAGAGCCAGGAGGAGGGAATTTCCTCCCTTCTCCTTTTTTCGACCCCCCTTTTCCCCTCCTGATGAATGGGCACAAGCCATCAGGCAGGCTCTGAACTCCATTTTATTTTCTGTTTTCCCTTCCCTGTGGGGCAAGGGTGGAATTCCAGTTGGGAAGGGGCTGCTGAAGCTGATAAAGCAGGCATCTTGACTCCCGTTAACCTGGATGACCTGGCAGTCTCCCACTCCCCTAAGGATGACTCCCAGGGGATGGATATCTCAAGGGAGGAAGCCAAAACTAATCTCCTTTCTTGGCTAAAGGAGGAGATGAAGAAGGAATTTAAAGATCTTTGGCATTAGAGTGCATCCTCCAGCCCCAGATAATCAGAGGCAAAAAGGGGTGGGGGAAGAAGCAGTTTCCTTGACACCTCCCCTCCTAGAAAAAAGGTCAGGAGGGGTTCCTCTGGTGATAGGGACCATAGTTCTCTTTTTAGTGACCTGGAGGAGTTTTCTGACACTTCTACATCTGTTTCTGATAAGGAAGAAGGAGAGCTTTCAGAGGAGGAGGAAGAAGCTGTTCCCTTGGTGCAGTCCAGGCTTTTCCCACAAGAGTAGTACAACAGACTGTTGACTAAGGTTGTGAGAACTCTAGAGCTCTCGTATACTCCTAAGGAAAAGGAGGATGCAGAGGCTGCAGATTTCCCTGCGGGGTCTGAGAAAGCCATCCCAAAACCAGTGTCCAAAGCAGCAGGAGTTCCTTTGCCTGCAGACTTTCATAATGTCATCACAGCAGAATGGGAGCATCCAGCCAATCCCAAAGCTAATACTCCCATGTTTACAAGATTTTACTCTCTCATTCCAGAGGCCACAAAAAAGATTAGGCTTCCTGTGGTTGATGACCCGATCAACTCAATGGCTTCTCTCTTTTACCCATGGACGCAGATGGCTTGCCCAAGGACAACTGTGACAAGGGTGTGGAAAAGGCACTTCGCAGAGATTTTAGGCCTCAGCCAGCTCCTTGCGGGCATCAGCTACAGGTTCTCTCTTTGCCCGGGCAACGTATGCTTGGGCTTCAGAGCTTACTGCAGCAGACAGCGGAATTCCTAAGAGTCTGAAAGATGAGTTGAAGAAAATAGCCTTGGCCACGGCCTTTGCAGCAGATGCTTTCCTGGACGCCCTGCAGTTATTGGCTAGAGTGATGGCGTGTAGCGTGACGGCTAGGCGTAATACATGGCTCAGACACTGGGATGCTGATCCGGCAGCAAGTTCGAAAATAGCTGCAGTCCCATTCAAGGGAGTTCATCTCTTTGGAGTGAGTTTGGATAAATATCTCATAGAGGATAAGGACAAGAAAAAGGTTCTGCCTTCAAAGAAGAAGGTGGTGCGATCAAAAAGACGGTTCCAGTCCTTTCGGGATTTCAAACGCGATGACAGACAATCCTTCAATAGGGCATTCAAGGGCAGATGGCAGCCAAAGTCCAGAGATGTTAGACCACACTCCTTTGCTGGAAAGCAGGGTCAAAATCAAAAGGGACCAAAGAAAGGGACCTCTGCGCGACTATGCCGAGGTTCCAAACACACAGGGAGTAGGGGGCTGTCTACAACTCTTTGCCCATCAGTGGCAGCAGTTGGTCATGGACAGGTGGGTCCTAGAGACAGTGTCACAAGGTTACTCCCTGGAGTGCGAATGTTTTCCACTGTGGCGTTTTCTAGAGCTGCCCAAGAATCGCTCATTGAAAAAACACAAGTTACTGACAAAAGCCATTCAACATCTCCTCGCCATTGGAGCCATAGAGAAAGTACCAGAAGGGGAGAGGTCACAAGGAGTATACTCTGTCTTCTTCATGGTTCCCAAAAAGAATGGGGACGTCAGAGTTATACTAGATCTCAAGTGACTGAACAAGTTTGTTCAGACAAGGAAATTTAAAATGGAAACACTGAGATCGATTCTCCAGTCTATACAAACAGGGGACTTCATGGTGTTGCTAGATCTGTCGGAGGCCTACCTTCACATCCTGATACGAGAGGCTCATCGGAAATTCCTGCGCTTTTCATACCACGGCAGGCATTTCCAGTACAAAGCCCTTCCGTTTGGGCTGAAATCATCCCCGAGGGTTTTCACCAAGGTCTTGGTGACACTAATTGCCTTCTTGAGGTTGCAGGGAGTGTCACTGTTCCCCTGTTTGGATGACATTTTGATAAAGGCGCCCTCTTTTCAGCAGGCACGTCTTCATCTGGCCCTGACAGTGCAGGTTCTCAGGACACATGGATTTGTGATAAACATGGAGAAGAGCACTCTGGAGCCAACTCAGGTGATAATCCACCTGGGGGGGGCTGATTCACTCGACACAGGACAAAGTTTTTCTTTCCCTGGAGAGGCATCAGAAAATCAGACAGTTGATATCTCTTGGGTGCGAAATTGTCGGAACTGATGGTGTTAGCCAGTCTTTTGGGGATGTTGGTCTCCTGTCAGGAAGTTGTGCCTTGGGCCAGGTTCCACACGTGCCCTCTTCAGAAATTTCTGCTTCAATACCAGGAAGGGATAGCTCACAAGAGAGTTCAGAAGGTAGAGCTTCCATCGACAGTGAGGCAGGAATTGCAGTGGTGGATGGAGTCTTCCTGGTTTGCAGAAGGGATGCCGTTAAGGGATCCCAAGAGGACAGTGGTTATCACTGATGCGAGCCTGTTTGGATGGGGAGCGCACAGTTTAGGGAACATGGCAAAAGGGACCTGGTTGGTGAAAGAGACAGCCAGGAGCATAAATTTTCTGGAATTGAGGGCAATAAAGTTAGCCTTGTTCCAATTTCAGAAGCAGTCGACAGGCCAGCATGTTCTCATACAGACCAACAATATGATGGTGAAGGCCTATATAAACAAACAGGGAGGCACACGCTTCAAGTCATTACATCAGGAAGCGAGGCAGGTGATGGAATGGGCAAAAGCCCATGTTCGGTCTCTAAAAGCGATTCATGTAGCAGGTTGGGAGAACATATTGGCAGACTGGCTAAGTTGGCAGACTGTAGATCAGTCAGAATGGATGCTGCATAGAGAGGTGTTTCATCAACTCAGTGACAGATTCGGGACACCAGAGGTGAATCTGTTCACTACAGAGCTCAATCGTCAAGTCAGAGACTTCGTGTCGAGAGTCAAACATCTAGAAGCATTAGGGACAGACGCCTTAAGTCTCACCTGGCCAAGGGTCCTTCTGTATGCTTTCCCCCCCTTTCTACTCATTCCAAAGGTGATTCAAGCCATGATAGACCACAAGGCAGAGTTGATTCTGATCACGCCCTTCTGGCTAAGGAGGGCATGATTCCAGGATCTGTTAAGGTTGTCAGTGAGGGAACCACGGCGTCTGCCGGTGAGAGGGGACCTGCTCTCTCAGGGGGCGACAGTGCATCTGAGGCCAGATTTATTAAAACTGACAGCCTGGAACTTGAAGGGCAGCAGTTAGAGTCCATGGGGTATGAGAAAGCGGTGGTTGACACCCTGTTGACATACCTTCACCAGGCACTACCAGATTGATAAATTAGCCTCAGCGGAGGCAGCTTTCAGTAGGAGAGTTTTACAGCATGCCTTGTAAGGTCTGGAAGCTGTTAGACCCACCCTGGCAAGTACTGCTTTTTGATGTCCCACGAGTAAGGAGTCATGGAAGGACTGCCCCACTCACTGGACCACCAGAGAATGGAAGATTTATTTTCACTTACCGTGAAGCTTCCTTCTCGGTGGTTCGGGAGTGGGGCAGTCCTACCCACCCTCAATTGGAGGGAACGGCTTCCGGTGCTTATTAAGGGGTGTTGCTGGTGCCTTGGTACCCTGATTCAGGGGTAGGTCAGCCCATAGACAAAGAAAGGGGAAATCTGATTGATAGTCCTTTATGGTTTGGTTTTTGTTATGTTGTTGTTGTTGGTTGATGTTTTCTCACCTTTTCTGTGAATAAAGTTGATGTTGAGACTGAACAGAAGGTGTGGTGTTTGTGCATGGTACCCTCTGGAGAGGGGGTGGGATGTGGTTGTGTTGGGAATTTTGTACATTTAGGATTGCATGAAGGACAAGCCCCTCCCCTCCGGGAACAAAAGTTTCACTGGCCCTAACTGTGGAGAGGGAGGAGCTAAGTCCCACGAGTAAGGAGTCATGGAAGGACTGCCCCACTCCTGGACCACCGAGAAGGAAGCTTCATGGTAAGTGAAGACAAATCTTCCGTTGTCACATAAATGTGCAAATCAGGGATTCCTTGAAAAAAAATCCATATTTTGCAAAACATACACAAAGGTAAGGGAAATCCCTTCAAAACTACGTCTTTGTGTCCTGAAAAGCATTTTTTGTTTTTCATTTATTGACACACAGAGGCACAGTTGCACTCTTCTGAATCAGAGAAACAACAACAGAGAAGTCAATTTCTATTATTAGAACACGGTGTGCCATAATCTTAGGGTTAAAAAAAACCCACAGCAAACAAGGCCTAGCTTTGAAGGGGCTTTGGTTATTTTTAGGTTGTCACACTTTTTTGCACAGTATCCCCAGTTCCCAGGGTTGGTGAAGTGCATACCTGTGGGATTTAAATTTTATTTTTTCCCTTGGTCTGTGGTTTCCACAGATGCTGGAGAAGTGAGGAGAAAACATTCTTCATCTAATACTTTGATGCTACTTCTTTAAATATTGTGAAATTTTATGGAAGATCAAGCAAAATCCCTAGATTGAAATTTACCAGGGAGCTTTAACTGTAAAACTTGCTTTCTGAAGAAATGAGGAGGTGGCATAAAAAAAAGACATGCTGAAAGTCTTTATTTATGGTTTTTGATTTCCCCTGTTCTACAGGTTGAAACTTTAAAGGCACCTTTTTAGTTTAATTATCTTTATGTTTGAACATATTGGTTGTGCTAGAAAGTGTGGTAGAGGGTAAAACTATTAACATGAGACTGGTGTAAATCCAAATTTAAAAAAAGCTTAGGTGGCATCAGTGATTCTTCATTGGCTGGGGTAATAGTTGTGAAAACATTATGGATGTAGTAGTACATAAATATATGATCACATACTTTGGGACTAATAAATAGTTTTTTCTATGTGTAGTACAATCCTTTACTGTAGAGGAGGAAGAAGTCATAAGTTGTGATGTGATTCAATAGGGAAGTCTTAATGATTCTGTTAGAAGTTATAGGTTAGTAGTGAGTAGTGTTATGCTTTGATCATTTATATTTTGAGGTCCATTAATTCAAGAAATGGAAGGAAGAACTTAGAAAGGGACTGTCCCAAGAATTCTGTGTGGCTTTATTGTTTTATCATTTTCTTTACTTCATGTTGAGAACCAAAACAAGAGAGAAATACCTAGTATCACTTGAAAGAGAAAGACCATGTGAAAGCTCCCCAAAAGTGCTTAACTGAGATGATCTGTCCAGATGGTATTGGTTTAAAAATCCTCCTTGCACCAAGCTTATACATGTTCAGCTAGGAATTTGTGGCCCAGGCAGATTACAGAGGCTGTTCATTTTAATTTTTGATCTGGGTGTTTGATCTTGGTCTGTGTTATGAAGACCTTTCCCCTTATATTGTGGATGACATACATGTGTTTCCTTTTCCCATACCCTGTGCCACCAAGAACAACCCTATCAAGAACAAGGGAGAGTCACAGGATAGACTTGAACTGAAAAGGCTGAGAGAGGAGTCTTTCAATAATGCCCTTACTTTCAGGATTGGAGTTGGATTGGCTGATGACCCTCTGCTGTCTGTTGAAATTTTTAAGTATTACTAAACTTTGTCCTGTATCCTACAGGTCCCTTTACCGCGGTTTGCTCCCTCCATTTATTTGCAGCACATTTATTATTATTATCATCATTATTAATTTCCATAGCTGTTTTAATTGATTGAAGCATCTTGCGCTTAGCTTCTTTTTGTAGCCTCCGTCTAGGGACATGACTGGCCAAAAGAGATCTTGTTGAAATGTTTGTTGATTTTATATATGGGCATCATATCCTCAGGTCTTAGGCTGGTAACAACAAAAGCACTCAGTTTTTTTAGAAAATTGAATTTAGCTAAAAACTAAAAACTAAACAAACCTAAACTCTTAGCCCTCCTTATTTTATTTCTAACCACTGCACAGCCAGGCCAGATAAGAGCTACAGTTGTGAACAGGCCTTTATACGTGGGGCCAACTCAGCCATAAATCCAATCACTTCCCCCCCCCCTCCCATTTGGGGCTCAGGCAACCAACTTCTGGTAGCAATAGCAGTTCCCACCTGACTCACATGGAGTGAGGGCCATACCTTTCTTGAACTTGGTGGCAGGGGTAGGTCCAGTGGTATGTGGTCTGTAAGAAACTGCAAACTTAAAAGGGGAGGGAATAATTGGCCCTGGAGAAAAAGGATCCAAAGGCTTGGGTTTTGCTCTGTCTTTGCTTTTTGTCATTTAAGGAACCTTCTCTGAGGGTCGTATTTAAAGGCCTGATGTGTGGAACTGTAACTTGAAGGTCTTCCATGGATCTAGCTCAGGGTTGGCCAAACTTGCTTAACGTAACAGCCACATAGAATAAACACCAGATGTTTGAGAGGTGCAAGACATGAACAAATATTACACATGTGTTTTTACTGAAAAAATATGCAACTTTGCTTTTTATTAACATTAAATTAGACTGTGTGAAAGAGCCACATGCAGCTCCCGAGCTGCAGTTTGGCTACCCCTGATCTAGCTTATCTTTGCACTCACCTTAACTTTAAGCTGCTCTGGTATGATACAGTCAGAATGATGGTATGGTACAATACTGTAGAGCTTTTCTGGTGGTTTAGCTGTATCTCTGTAAACACTTGACAAGCTTGTCCCTTCTGCCCTTTTGTAGCACACCAGTACTATCTTTCATACTCTCTTCTGAATCTCCAGAACTCTAAAATTCCAGAATTTTATGCATGAAAAATTATTTGGGATATTTATTGGTCTCCTTGACATTCCAAAAACTCTTGCAAAAATCCCTGTAAGTAGAGTATTCAAGACTCTGAATATTTATTACTGTTTGTTAGTGCTTCAGTAGCCTTTCGCTCTTGTATTCAGACTTGCTTAGTTGGTTGATTTCCTCATATTTTCAGCTTTCAATGAAATACCAGATTGTGGCCAGTGCTTTAGGCAGGCTGCTGGCTGGAGCTTCTTTTATTACTTAACGCTTGTTTTTGTATTTTGTAGTGTTGTTAAAGATGAGAACACAGATAACGAGCAGGAGAAGAAGGATGAGAGAGACATTTCTGAACGAGAGAACCATGAATTAGAAGCAGTAAGTATTACAGTGTTAACTAAATTAGTCCTTGCTAACAGTAAATATACCGCATTGCCTAAAATTTTAGTCATGGTTACCATACACATAAAGGAAACATTGGCTGAGATCACACACACAATTAGTCCCGCCATAGGCACAAATGCCGGGCAGATTTAAAGGGCGTGATCAGACACGAACATCTGGGAAGCTCCCCGCACCCGTCAGCAACCCGTTTTGCTCTGCCACAGAAGTGGAATAAAAAGACACCAGGGAAAATCCGGTAGTAAACGGGTTGCGACAGGCCACGGATGGATTTTCCTGTGTCTGATCACTCCAGTGTGCTCTCATGGCATCAGGATGATCTGATCAGGCCATCCTGACTCCATGCCATTGTTCCCCCCCTTCTCAGTATGCGCATCATCGCACACTCCATAGGGAGTCCTCAGTGCTGAGATTTGATTAATTGATTCCTCGTTTAAGCACATTGGGAATCCAACTCACCCATGGTTGCTGTGCCCGCAGCTTCCAAGGACTGTGTGGTGCAACTGCGGGCCAAATTCCTCTGGAGGAAATAGCCTCGCTCCCCCCCACACACTTTATCTCGCGTATGAGACTGCACCCATTGTTACTTCTTGGAAATGCTGAAACAAGTAGAAGTAGGAAGAGGACATATAGTGTGCTAGCAAAGAACGAGATTCAAATCCAGTAGCACTTTGAAGGCCAACAAGATCTCCAGGGTAGAAGCTTTTGAGAGCCAAAGCTTATACCCTGGAAATCTTGTTGGTCTTAATGGTATTACTGGACTTGAATCCTGCTGTTCTGCTGGAAATGAACATGGTACTAGCCTAAAACTAGTAAATGATGGTCATTGTTATGTGTAGTTTGTTGTAAGTCTAATCGCTGCTGAGCTCTGGCTTTGTAGCTGGGAGTCCACACTGGTTATCCCCAGAAGAATTAGGAAGAGAGCTGACAGTAGCCCAAGGGCTCTTTTTTTGGTAACATAAAGAGATCACTTTCCAGTGTGTGGGTGTCTGCATAATTGGTGTTGAGGACAAAACTTGCCTTCTGGCAGGAAACGTGTCTCCCTCCCTTTTCTTTGCCTGGGCAAAGACTGAGAGAGCCTGAAATACATTTCAGATTTACCTAGGAGTAAGCCCACTGTACACAATGAGACTACTTTTTTAAAATAAAATTTTATTAGTTTTCAGAAAGAAAATTATAAAAAGATGGAGAGTATTACATTGTTTTCATATCTGTTCAAATTTCTCATACATAACAAACTTCACTGATACTTTACCACATTAAAAACTATCATCCTAGCAACCCTATATATTAAAAGCTATCTATTTCCTTTAAACTAACATATGTCTAAATAGTTTACTGACATTTCTACTGTATTAAAAAAATCTAAACAGTCTATTTTCCTTCATGCTTATTTTTCTTAAGGAGGAAAAACAAGGTGTAAATAGTAATAAACACAGGAAACATACCATTTTCCATTCTGACTTCTTAACCAAGATACAAACCTAATTTTAGTCTTTCTTGGGTTTAGTTATAGAATACATGTTTTTTACATAACAAAATTCATGTTCTAGTTGTATCATATTTCCTGTTCTCTTAGGTCATATTTAAAAATCAAATGGGTACTTTATAGTAATACAATCACTCTAAAAAGAGCAATATGTAGATGCAAAACAAAAGAAATTCTGGCTTCATATTAGAATCTTCATTGCAATTCATATCTTTTATGAACATTCCTAATAAGTTACAGCCAACCTCTTTAATGCATCTTTATATAACATAACTGGTCCTGTGAAACTTCTTTGGGTAGAAAGATCAGTTCACTAAGTGGAATTTCTTCCACATTCACATCCCACAATGAGACTTCTGAATGCACATGCATGGATAGTGCTAGAAGGGGAGAAGGAAGGAAAAGTCCAGAGTGGTTCAGGTTCTCAGAGTGGTTCAAGTAGTATGATTAATTTCCACTTCCACAGGGAAGAGCCTGGATTGCTTGAAGTTTAACTCTTCGAAATCTGGAGGGAGCTCATCCATTTCTCTTTACAAGTGCCTTTCATAGTTTTGCTTAGTACTTAATAGCCTTGTGTATCTGCACAGAAGTTTATGTGTCTTCATAGACTGACTAAACTAAAATAATGCTCTTTGGTCATAAAATAAAGAAGCAGTGGATCAGTTGTATCCCCCCCACCCCCCGTTCTGTATTTTAGGAAGAAGGTCAGGAGCCTAGTGACCATGAAGATGAGGAGGAAGATGAAGATGAAGACGATGATGACATAGAAGGTGTTGAAAGCTCAGATGAATCAGATTCCGATTCAGATGAAAAAGGTAACAATCTCCAACAGAGTTAAAAGATATGAAAAAGAACTGTGGTGTTTTGAGAGCTAATCAGATTTTTCCATTGAGCTGCATAGGTGACACCCAGGGGGGGTAGCAGACGGGGGGATTACAGTTTGCAGCATTATGTGAAATATGTCATGCTGTTGTAGGATTAATATCTCGTTTGTTTGTTAGGAAGGTCAGAATTGCACAAATCTGTACACTTGCAACCAAAAATAAATGGGATTCTTTCCATACACCATTCTGCTGCTCTGAGATGTTCTCTTAGACTGTCTTCACAAGCAATTTTTTATGTTTCCTATCTCTGTAACTTGAATGTCAAACATTTTTCAAGTTAGAATGTATCAAAATAGGACTCCTCCATTTTCTAAGGTAAAGTGTGCAATTAAGTCACAACCAACTTCTGGTGACCTCATGAAGTTCCACCTAATGAGGTTTTCAAGGCAAGAGTTGAGAAGAAGCGTTTTGCCATCACCTTCCTCTGCGTTGCGACCCCGATGTTTCTTGGTGGACTCCCATCCAAGTATCAACCCCACTTAGCTTCTGAGCTCTGACAAGATTGGGCTAGGTTGGGCCATTAGGGCTGCAACCTTCAGTTTTCTGCCCAACATTAATAACATATACAAGTCTTACAGTACAATCTTAAGCAGAGTCACATCCTACCAAGTCCACTGAAGACGATGGGCTTAGAATGATACGACTTCTAGTTAGGATTGCACTGCAGATGTTAATTGCCACTGTGCCCTTCAATTGCATTTCCCTCTGCCGTGTTATATGAATCTGCTGATAGTTAATGAGTTCAGGCTCTCTTGAATCTCACAGCAGCAAGTACTGCCCATAAAAACGGATATTGATTGGTGTACTGTTTTTATGACACAGCTTCTCTGATTTAAAGGCTTCACTCTTGGATGATTGACTGCAAGGAAAGAGAGGTTAATATAAATATATTTGGGATGACTGGTCTAAGTATGTTTGTAGCCGTTTTTGACACCTGATAGTAGTTCTGTGATGTTATAGCTTGCTTACATTAATAAGACGGTGTAAGATGTTTTCCTAGTTAGATGCCTCTTGAATGAAGAGAGGCAAATATCACAATTTATAAATCCACCCCATTATGCTTTTTCTTAATTCACAGCAAATTATCAGGCAGATTTAGCAAACATCACATGTGAAATTGCCATAAAACAGAAGCTTATAGATGAGCTGGAGAACAGCCAAAGGAGGCTTCAAACTCTGAAAAGACAATATGAGGAGAAGCTAATGATGCTGCAGCATAAGATCAGAGATACTCAGCTTGAAAGAGATCAGGTGCTTCAGAACTTGGGTAAGAGGAAGACTGTTGCAAAGCTATTGTTTAATCCTCTTAGCAGGGCTTGGTAAAAGGCAGATGACTGGATAAAATGCTAATAACAGTTCAGATCTTGAGTTCAAATCTCTGAGCAGCCATGAAGCTCCCTGGCTTTGTCAATCTCTTTTGTACTGACCTACCTCACAAGAATGGTTGCCAGCTCCAGGTTGGGAAATTCCTGGAAATTTGGGGGCAGAGCCTGGGAAGGGATCTCAACAAGGAAGTGATATAATAGAGTCCATCCTGCAAAGCAGCCATTTCCTCCAAGGAATCACTATACTCTGGAGTTCAGTTGTAAACCTGGGAGAACACCTGGCCCCACCTGGAGATTGGCAACCCTACTCACAAGACTATAGCAAGGTTACGTGTGGTAATCCCATATCAGTATCCTTGTGCTCCTTGGCAGAAAGGAGAGATATAAATGTAATGACTCTTGGAAACTGACTTGTGGCCTCCTCCTTTTTGCATACAAGCCTTGAATGGTAGTAGAACTGAAAACTGATGCCCAAATGAATTTTTTTGTTAATTAACAATAGAATGAGGCATTGGGCATATGTGCTAAAGAGGTTTTAAAATATACTTTCATTTAGGTTCAGTGGAATCCTGCTCAGAAGAAAAGGCAAAGAAGATTAAAACTGAATATGAAAAGAAACTCCAGTCCATGAATAAAGAGGTGCAGAGATTGCAGGCTGCGCAGAAGGAACATGCACGATTGCTTAAAAACCAGTCGCAGTATGAAAAGCAGTTGAAAAAGTTGCAGCAGGATGTGGCAGAAATGAAGAAAACAAAGGTAAGGATTTTTAAAAACATTACATAAACTTGAATACAAGTGGCATCAATCTGGGAGATGAATGATAGTTACATGCATTAATTTTTCTGTTAAAAATGTCGACAATACTGGAAATTATTAAGTCTACACTTTATCTATGACAAGCGTTAATTGTCTTGATAGAATAGAGTAGATGCAAGCACTGATTGCTGTTTACTGTGGTGTACATACAGGGTTCGATCCTACTAGCTTTTTGCTGGAAAAATGGAGGAGGGGTGCACCTGTTGGCCACAAAAAAGCAATGCTAGGGGTCATGGTGCCCACATGGACAAAATCCACAAGGGATGGAAGATGCTTTAAGGAAAGGAATTGGACAGGATCAAGCAGAAAAGCTGGTAGGATCCAGCCCACAGTTTCCATTGGGGAGCTGCTTATCTGTAATGTCTGATCACACGGTAAGGAGAATTTCAGCATACTTGTGCTTCCCCCATGTGTCTGAGCGGGCAAGATGTGTACCGTGTATGTGATGGTAGACAGTTCTGCTCTCCCCACATTAGTTCATCTAATGTGGCAGTTTATCAGTTGGTAAGAATTCATCTGCCTTTACTTGGAATAGCTGCGGACTCTGAAAAATGTATAAAATTATGAGCTTGTTCACCAGCTGCTCATTGGTTCCAAGGTAACACTAAACAACAACAAAAAAGCCCACTTTTTATAGCACTAATGGCCAGGAGAAATATAGAGATAGTATAAGGAGTGATGAAAAATAGTAGAGGTCTTTTTCCTAGGGCAAACATTTTACAGAGAGGCTTTTTTCCTTCGTGAGGTTACACTGCTTGATAAAGGTGATTGAGTAACAAGTATTTATGCAGGTTCGCCTGATGAAGCAAATGAAAGAAGAGCAAGAAAAAGCCAGAATGAATGAATCTAGAAGAAATAGAGAAATTGCACAACTGAAAAAGGAGCAAAGGAAACGAGAGGTAATACATATATGAAGTTGAGCAGAGTATAACCTCTACCTGAACTGATTTGTGCTGTGCTGTTTGCTAGAGTTCCTGGATCCTGTATGAATGGCTTATGCTGTGGCAGGTTGATCATGAAGAGTTTCACAGAATGGCTAATGCATTCACTTATGCTCTGGGAAAGACAATTGTGCATGTAAAAATCTTTCATAAGATCCAACTTGTTTAGTTTATAAACGTAAGTTTGGCGATTAGGCATATGGTGGTATTAAGAGAATTTCATCTTAATGGCTCTTTTTTTACAGCATCAGATGAAGCTTTTGGAGGCTCAGAAAAGGAATCAAGAAGTTGTTCTACGTCGCAGAACAGAAGAGGTACCAGAATATTTTAGAATACGCAACTATTATTGCAAATTACAATATATGATATTGTTCTGATTTATAAACCAGCTGTGACTTTACAGGACAGTGTTGTTTTTGTGTATGTGTGTGTGTGGCTGTTTTAAGTTACCGCTCTTAGACGGCAAGCAAGACCTTTATCTGATAGAGTGAGTGGGAGGGTGAGTCGGAAGCTGAGTTTGCCTGAACACCCGAATCAAGAACCAAATTCCAGTGTGTCATCAGTAGAGAATGATGGGTCAAGAGCATCATCACAACAGAAGATGCGCATACCTGTAGCCAGGGTCCAAGCGATACCAGCAGCCACAACCAATGGAACTAGGTAATGCTGAAGGAACATTTCACTCTCCTTCAGTCTAGATTTTTAAATTTATTATTTTTTGAAACATAAATACAGACTTAAAGGTTAGAGAAGTATCATGGTATGTGGCTTTTTACCTTGACGCTTTTGCTGCTACTGTCTTATTTTCTGGCCCTTATAGATAGCTCTTTTTTGAGGCAATGCAATATTTTTTGATGCAGTTAGCCCAGTTTGGTATAAATATTCTTTTATCTGATTAGGACACTGGAAAACTTCCTAATAAAGCACCCTTTGTAAAAAAAAAAAATTGTAGTAAATGGGACTTTGTGCATAAACGACTGGGGATAACATCCATTGCTAACTTTGTATCAGGAAAAATTATTATACTAATTTTATCTATTGGAATCGAGCTCCTTTATTGAGACCTCTTATTTCCATCATATGTAAAACTAGTTGTTTCTTGCTTATGAAAGAGAAGGACTGGTATCTATCAAACGTAATAATGTTCTATAACAGGGAAATGTAAGTTTGAACATTCCTTTTCTGGATGCAGATAGTAATGGGAAAAATCTTAAACTGCAGGATTCTTAATATTGAGTAGTACAAAAACATTTTCTTATTTTCAACAGATTTCAGATGTAGAGGCTTTCAGTTGCAGTGAATATAAAAAAGAGAAGATGATTTGGGATTTTCTCAGAAACAGAAAGCGTCTGTCCAGCTTTGGGGAAATTGTTACCTTTTAGTATATTTTTATGATATTCCCACTGAAATAAGTTTATAACACCACTGAACTGAAAATTTCAGTTTTTATAAAAAATTAGCGATATTTTCTCCCTCCCCAGATCTCCATTAAAAATACCCTTCTCTGCAAGAGAAAGAATCTCTTAAATATAATTTATTTCAAAAAAGAAAAACTTATACTGCAATACAGTGTGAAATGACATTATTTCCAGTCCTGAAACAACTTACCCTCCAAAAATGATAAAACAATCCATTGTTACAATATTATAAATACAAAATTTAAAGCTTCTTGAAATAACAATAAACACTCAGTGCGGCCCAATTGTATGAGTCTAATGTCTTACTTAATTCCTTCCAAAATTCATATTTAATTCCAAAAAAATTTTAAAAAAATTTCCAGGTATCATAAAAATACAACCATCTCTTAGTTGAACAAGTTCTGACAATTTTATAGTTTCGCAATATCCCAGATTTCTTGAATCCAGAATTTGATTGTGAGATGTTTACTAGTTTTCCAGTTTTTTTGCTAGTAGTAATTTTGCAGTTGTAATCATATCAAGAATTATCCTTATACTGACTTTTGGAGTATGCGCATTAACTGTTTCGGTAATACTACTATGGGATCTAAAGGGGTGGTAATCCCTGTAGTATGATGGATTTCTGTAAGTCTCCAAGAGGAAGAAGTTATTACTGGTACTGAATATGATAGAAACTTTATATTATATCATTTGAACAATATAAATCTTGGGATTACATACAGGAGCAAGTATCAAAGAAAAACAATGACAACAAGAGTTTATTCATCCAAGTCAGCCAGAATGAAGTGGCAGTTACTTGAACGCAGAGTCACTGAAATAATTATGCAGAAAATGACCATCTCCAATATGGAGACAGATATGAATAGATTACTTAAGGTAAGGTATTCACTGTGCATTTTGTAGGTACTCATTCAAATATGCATCAGTTATCATTTATACTAATACATTGTGTGTCCTGGCATCATTTAAAAACTTCTGTCAAACCCTAGAGGAAAGTGGAAAAAAGAGTTACCGTTTCCTTTAGGAATCTCTGTTTAGAAACGAATATACAAAACTGGGTTGAAAGAAGCCTTGATTAGAATTTTTACCCCAAACTTGGGCACCAAAATATAAGTTGAATCTTTGCATGATGTGGGAACAAAATGTACCTCTGGCCCGACTGTATGCATACGTTTGTCACTTGATAAACATAAAGTGATGAAGTGTGTGCATGTGTGTGTGCCTGCTCATGACTGAACAGATCTTCACAAATACAATAGAATTTTCATGTCCCCTCAAAGCTCTTCAGTGAAGTCAGTTCACACATTCATCTTCCAGTCACTGGCTTGTATACTATGGAAGATTTCTGTGGGCAGACAGAGAAGATCTCCACTTTCCCCCAATGGTGTTCATGGGGAACTGGTGGATCTAAGCCATTAAGTGGAGGATAAGGTTGCAATCTGTATTAACCTTAGAATAAATCTCATGGGAGTTGAAAGTAAATATGCATAGGTTGGCAGCAATGTTCCCTCTAAGCTGTGGGGTCTTGTGAGCAAAAATTCTGCTTTGTGAGCTACTGGCATTAAAGTTGTGAGCAAGAGATTTGGCTGCTGGATAAACTAGTTTGCTCTGGAGCCGTCCTTCCTGAGCCAAGACAAAAATGTGTGAGCCAGAGGCTCAAAAACTGTGAGCTAGCTCACACTAACTCAGCTTAGAGGGAACACTGGTTGGCAGTACGCTGCATGCGATGTAGATATGTCGGTGAAACAGCACTGAAAATTATTGTAACGCTATTTCTATCACAATTGGGCTTTATAAAGACCAGTTTTTATAAAGGCCAGTGATGACAGAATTAGTGTTGCATTCATTTTCAGTCCTCTGCCCTTGCAATAAAATGTCACTCATCTTATTTTTCACTATAAACAGTTCTATGTCTGGTTTTCTTTTCTAACTTTCTTCCCCCGCCATATGCTTTTCCAACTTCAGCAACGTGAAGAACTTACAAAAAGGAAAGAGAAGCTTTCAAAAAGGAGGGAGAGAGTGATCAAAGAAGGTGGTCCGGATGCAGATAAAAATGTTCACAACATCAATGAAGAAATGGAGTCTCTGACAGCAAATATAGATTACATCAATGACAGTATTTCTGACTGCCAAGCAAATATCATGCAAATGGAGGAAGCAAAGGTACCTCAGCCGAGATTTTGCTGAAGCATCAGTCTCATGTTAGGGGACCACATTGTTTGTATTCACACGTGTGTTTAGATTAAACCATCAGAGCCAGATTCTGATGTATGATTGTTTTAGAAGATATTAACTCTTATTGATTATGATTTCTGATAATTAAAGGCCTAGCTATTTCCTTCCATTTGTACCAGTACCATTTTAGCTTCCTGTCATATCCCACCCTAACCCTTGAGAGAAGGGGGGAGCTCTCGGGAGGCAGCTGCAGAACAGAGAGAGGAGCAGGTGGGTCTCTAGGGATAGATAAGGAGCAGACAGGCAGAAGTCCAGCCAGTACTAAGGAGTAAGCTTTGGGAGTAGTCATTAGAAGGGGGATAAAAGGCCCCAGTAAGAGGAAATGGAGGGAGAATCAGCTGGCTGGCACAGACAGAAAGCTGGGAATGAGAGTAGCTAGCAAGGTCTGGGTCCCAGCAGTGGAGAAAGCAGAAGCTGCATGTGACTCTGGTGGAAGTACCCAGAAATACAGCAGGTAGCACTTGCTGGAACATCAGTAGTCTAGCTGCCCCAAGGCTTAA
>NW_015167553.1:480792-488499 GCF_001447785.1 Gekko japonicus
CAGTAGCTAAAAAATTGGGGGAAGTATCAGTGCTTGAAAGCAGACCTGGAACCTGACTGAAGCTGGCGGAGGTTATGACTGGAGAATTGGCCTTCTGGCTAGATTGGGCCTCTTGATTGCATGTGATTTGAACAGTAAAATTGACCTCTCTGCAGTTTCCTGTTGTTGGTTTGTACTTGCTGAAGGGAAGGTGGAATATTCCAGCAGGGAATCCCCAGTTTGACACTCACATGTAAATCAAAGCCAAAAAAGCATATGACTGCTTATTACAGCTTTTTAAGAAGCCTGTGCAGTCTGGTCAGAGAATCCTAGGCAACTGGTATATTTCATATGTGAGCATAAATTCCTATAATTTAACAATTCTTGATATAATATTAACTTTCAAAGCTCAGTAGACTTTACTTTTTCCCTGTGTAAAATTTGAACATAAGAACATAAGAGACGCCAATGTTGGATCAGGCCAAAGGCCCATCCAGTCCAACACTCTGTGTCACACAGTGGCCAGAAATACCAGTGCCATCAGGAGGTCCTGCAGTGGGGCCAGGACATTAGAAGCCCTCCCACTGTTGACCCCCCCCCCCCCAAGCACCAAGAAGACAGAGCATCACTTGCCCCAGAGCCCCTAGCTATACCTTGTTTGCTTTCGTAACTGAGTTTGCTGAAGCTTATATAGTGGCCTGTATCTAGGCATGCAGTTCCAAAGACGTAAGGGTGCTTAAATTTTCTTAAAAGTAGGTGGCACATTCCACCAGTCCCCCCCCCTCCTCACTCCAGCCCATTGAGTCTCCTGAAGTTTTGTTCATGTCAGTGGGGCCTTGGAACAGCTTAGTGTAGTGGACGAAGTAGAACTGGTAGAAATCACACCTTCTCTTAAGAAAGCTTAAGTGCTCTCTCTTGCTGTGATAGTGACTCTCATAACCAAATTTGCTGACATTTTGGGCATTTGGCTGAGTTATACAGCATCACATTAACTTGTATTTTTAATATAAGATTGTTTCTGTGGTAATTTTTAACTCTTTCTTGTGTATTAGGCTCTGTTAAAATGGACCATAGTAAAAGTAACTGCTGTGTTTGTGAGAGTTCTCCATGATCTATTTCATACAGTATATGTATTTAGGAAACTTACATGTTGCCTTTTCTTAGCCCTGTTTAAGACAGCTTATAAGTAAAAACAATATTATAAAATCATAAAGTATTAGTGTAAAAACACTAGCCCTTAAAAGCAACCCAGAGGCATAAAAACAGCATAAAACCACCACAGAGCATCATTAGAAATATCCATGCTAGAGACCTCAGGAGCAGACCTCAGAGTAGAAGCAGATAAAACAGCTACAAAGATGAAATCCCATAGTTAAAAGCCTGGGTAAAAAAAGGGAATGCTTTGCCTGGTGCCTAAAAGACAGCATGGTGTCAGCTGAACCTCAAGGGGAAGGCATTCCAAAGGTAATGTGCCACCACTAAAAGTGCCCTGTCTGTAATTGCCACCTGCTTCACCTTTGAAGGTATTCATGTCACACAGAAAACAGGGATTGCAAGGAGGATTCTGCAAGATCATAATCTTTCAAAACACCATGCCAGCATCCCAAGTCCCACTAAATGCCCTTGCAAATAGCACAGCCTTTCAGTGCTTTCCAAAAACTTCCAAAGTCATGTTCCTTACTATTAAGTGGGGCCACTATTAAAAAGTAATAGGCTCCAGTGGATGCCAGGTAAGCAATACTAGATGTGTAGGGGAGAATATCCAGAAGGTTATGACCAGCACAGCATAACTGGTGCATGAGAAACTGTGACAAGAGATGGTCCTTTGGATGTGTCAGACCTTGGCCATGAAGGGCTTTTAAGGTTATAACCAATGTCTTGATCTACAGATGGAAACAGAGTGGCAGACAACATAGATGTTTTAAGACTGGTGAGATACATTTCCTTCAGCAGGCCCCTGGCAATAACTGACCTGCTGCATATTGGACCTGTTGTGGTTTCCCATGTAGATACCAGGGTCTCAACAGAGCTGTAGCTGATGTTCTCAGAACCTCCATTAACCACTGAGAGTGGACCATCCTAATTGGTCTTCCTTCCTTGTGAGGAGTAAGCCACAACTGCGGTTTCTAGCAGATCTGACCATGACATGGGTTGGATCTCCAACCCTCCCAGTCAAATCAACAACTAAGTGTGCTTATTACGGAAATGGACATCCAGTGAATGCCCCTTTTCATGTTTTGGTCCCATCACAACTTGGGACAATCCGATGGATGTCATGGTAGCCACAAAGTCCTGAACATGACCTGACAAGGTGACTGTGGTATGCATGCTGAAATTTCCAAGAGGATCCTTGGAATTCTCAACATAGCTCCCAAGATTGTCTCTGTCAGCTCAGCCAGAGCATCCAGTGGCAAACTAGGGGGATCCCAGAAGATCCCGAACCTATCCCTAGTAGCCATCACAAAGTACGCATAGCCAAGCTGACCCCCATTTGCAGCAGGTTTGTGTTGATCAAGAAACCAAGGGCTGCGTGCACTCCAGCTCAATATTGGGGAAGGGACTTAAAGCTGGCTGGTAAGACAGAATGAACCATATCCAGTCAGGTTTGAGTCAAGGATGCCCAGGTCTACCTGCTTTGTGCACAACATGTACCTTATTTCTCACAGACCTGGCATTGCACAACACTGAGTCTGAAGTAGAGGTATGCAAACAAGAATCTCCACTCACATCTCTTCAGATGAGATGGAGCTTAGACAGGCAGTGAGCAGTGCCACCATGGTTCCTTGTGTGTCTTTCCCTCCTAATGCTCTTCCCACTGCCGTATGCACCTCCTGAATTGCTAAAGATTCAAGCCACATTATAAATCATACACCAAGCAGCTCACTGAAATCTTTGCCTCTGGCCCTCCCTTTAATTCATATGGAAGCATGTAGCATTCAGATGATTTTCCTAACTTCTTCATTTGTTGTCTTCTATTGTTTATGTAGGAGGAAGGAGATACTCTAGATGTCACAGCAGTGATCAATGCCTGCACTCTAACAGAAGCTCGATATTTACTTGATCATTTTCTTACCATGGGCATTAATAAGGTAACACAAAAAGCAGCCATAAAAATCTTTTAAAAAAAACAAAAAACGAAAGCATTCTTGGTGGAATGAGCTCCCATATGAGATCAGGGCCCAGCGGGATCTATTACAGCTCTGCAGGGCCTGCAAGACGGAGCTCTTCCACCAGGCTTTTGGTTGAGGCGGCAAATGACCCTCCCTTCTCTTGGTCAATCTCCCATCAGTGGCTTCGGGTACCTACTGTTGCACCTTAGTTAACCTGACTGACATTTGATCTAATCTGTTTACATGGTATTTATGATTCTATTCTGTTTTTAAATTGTTATTTTAAAGTGTTTTAACTGTATTATATTAATATTGATGTAAACCACTCTGAGCCTTTTCTCAGGGAGGGCAGTATATAAGAAACCAAGGGCTGCATGTCTTGATGCTTTTAGCAACCTGCTTCTCAAAATCCTTTTTTTGCATGCATTAACTTACATTTCTTTTTCCAGAGCCTGTAGTCCCTGCTGTTCAATTCATTGGGGCAGACCTTCCACTTTTTGAAAGAAGCCTCTTTACTTTGTATAGCTGTATTGATTGGCATTGTTAACTGTACAGGCCTTCTTTTAGACTTGGCAATGCCTTTCCTCACCTGTGAAATGCATTCTATATGGGCTTAAATCAGTGTGGTTTTAAATAGCTTCCAAATATCTTCTAGGGATTTGACTCTCTTGTGTTTCCCCTTCAGCTTCCTTTTTACTATTCCCCTCATTTTTGTAAAGTTCCCTCTTTTGAAATCAAATGTGACAGTTTTGGACTTTAGGGGTAACTTTCCATTGATCTGAATGCTAAGCTTTATAGCATTGTGGTCACTGTTCCCACTTGGTGTAATAACCTTTATATCTCTCACCAGTTCTTGAGACCCACTCAGAACCAAGTCCAAGATCACTACTCCTCTGGTTGGCTCTTTAACAAACTGTTCCAGTGCACAGTTTATGATGTCTAGGAATCCCATTTCTAAAGCATAACTCAAGCATATGTTTACCCAGTCAATGTGAGGGTAGTTGAAGTCTCCCAGTATAACAACTTCTACTTTAGTCATCTCCCTTATTTCCTTCTCAGCCTAAAGGGTTTGATCAGGTGGGCGATAGTATACCCCCACTTTTAAGTAACCCTAATGGCCCAATATTTCCACCCGTATCGGTTCTGTTGGGGAGTTAATTCCCCTGATGTTTTCTAACTTATTTGATTCTATACCCTCGTTGATGTAGAATGCAACACCAACAACAACCCATCCCTCCCTGTGCTTCCTTTAGAGCTTATACCCAGGAATGACTGTATCCCATTCCACCATGTTTCTGAGATACGTACTATATCTGAACTACCATTGAACCCCAAGCTCTCCAGTTCTCCCATCTTGTCCCAGAGACTTCTAGTACTGGCATATAGACACTTATAATGTGTTTCCCTCTCCAGTAACCTTTGCCTCCCTCAGCCGCTTAGTTGTCACACATGGCCCTCAGTTGTCATCGTGCCGTCACTCCCAAGTTCTGTCACACTCCTATGACTATTACCCTGAGTGTTTGTGCAATCATCTCTTTGGACTGACTTGTCTCAAACCGGAGGCTCCCCAGCTCCTATTGGCTTTTCTCCCGGGATTAGTTTGGAAGCTGCTCTGCCACCTTTTTGATATTAATTGCCCGTACCTGGTTCCCTTTTGGTTCAAGTGAAGCCCGTGTCTTTTGTACAGGTTGCGCTTATCCCAGAAAGTTCCCCAATACCTAAGAAATCTAAATCCTTCCTCCTGGCACCACTTTCTCATCCACACATTGAGACCTCTGATCCATGCCTGTCTAGCTGGCCCTATGCATAGAACTGGTAACACTTCTGAGAATGCTACGTTTGAGGTTCTGGCCTTTAACATTCTGTCCAGTAACCTACATTTTTCCTCCAGTACCACACAACTACCTTTTTCAATGTCATTGGTGCCAACATGCACCATGACTGCTGACTCCTCCCCAGCACTATCTATCAACCTATCTAGACAGCGTGTGATGTCCTCAATCTTCGCACCAAGCATGCAAGTCACCATGTGGTCAAAATGCCTGTCACAGACCCCACTCTCTATATTCCTAATGATTGAATCACCCACTAACAGAATCCCACCTCCCCCGAGCCCCCAGGGGTATCCTTGGTACAAGAGGATATTGGTCCATCGCCCAAGGAAGGGGTCCCTTTTAAGGGATCACATCCCTCCTCCTCAGACCGATGCCCTCTGACCTCAAGTCTCTCACTCTCCACAACATGAGAACAGCTGTCAGCAGAGGAGTGGGATTGCTCTGGTAAGTCCCTGAGGGCCTCTTCCCCAAACCTCTCTCTCTGCCTCAGCTTCTCCAGGTTAGCTACCCTAGCCTCAAGGGAACAAACCTGCTCCCTGAGAGATACAAACTCCATCCAGTGAGCACCCACCCACGATTCCTACCCAGTGGGTAGATAATTGTACGTGTCGCACTCTCTGCAAAACAATGGATAGTCCCCGCTCCCATGTTGGCTTTCTACCTTCATTACTGGTTAGTGGTTTAAAGGTATTTAGAGTGATGCATATTTCTGTGGAAGAACTAACTGGGAAAAAACATGCAAAGTTTTGAATTAGCTGAACTGATACTGCCTAAATATGAAGACTAGATATAATTTTTTTTTAACTGTTTGTGTTCTGTCTTTTTCTAGACTTTGAGGCACACTTAGGTTTTTGCGTAGTGTGAAAGTATAATTTATAGGGGAAATGCCAGAGGCAACTGTTTTGTATCTTAGTTAATACCATAGAGCATTGATCCCAGTGAAATACAGCATTCATCGGTTTAGGATGGTAGCCATAAACAATCAAAATGTGTTCTAACACTTGCAAACTGCATTTGTAAATCTGTGTCTTTCATAGGGTCTCCAGGCAGCCCAAAAGGAGGCTCAGATCAAAGTTCTTGAAGGGCGCCTTAAGCAAACAGAGATCACTAGTTCTACCCAAAACCAGTTACTGTTTCATATGTTGAAAGAGAAGGCAGAACTGAATCCTGAACTGGATGCCTTACTGGGCCATGCTTTGCAAGGTAATTCAGGTATTGTATGAAATGGGAATTATTCTGCATGTTGAGGTTGTGTATGTTGCATGTTGAATTAAGTATTTTTCAAATGAAATGTTATGAATAGATGCTGTACTTTTGTATAATAAACCTTAACATTTATTCATGGAAAGCGTTTTGGAAATATCAAGTTCTAAATCAGTGAAATGCAGGACACAACATAGTCCACTTTTATAACCTGAATTCAGTGCCCATGTGTAATAACCTCATTAAACTTGAAGGGCTTTATGAAGTGGAGTACTTTAAGCTAAAATTCTCAGCATATGAATCTCATTTGTGTTTCATGTATGTGCTATGGCATCTATTCTGCTAGATTTTAATCTGTTTTGTAATATAATGTAGGACTCTTTATTTCTTATTCTGCAAATTGAATCGGTTTTGATTGGAGTGTTGCTTTCTGTTTCCTCCTTGCTGTTGTTTTGCACAGACCTAGATAGTGTACCGCTGGGTAAGTATATGTAGCTTTTCTGTGTACCATGCAGCTGCATGAGATACTAATGATATATGCAAACACTAACTGGCGCATCATAACATGTGAGCGTGTATGAGGTTCGCATGTCCTGTTCAGGGAAACATACTCATTATTACATGCTTATGAAGTCCTTTTTTCTTTAAAGGATCCCACTTCTTATACAGAATCCTTGTTAACAATTGGGATAGACATGAATGCACCCTGTCATGAATGTGGTATGAATGCTTCTTCACTGAGACACTGATACTTTGCTTTCTCTCACCTTTAATTACTGTAGCTGTAACTGACATAACAGTTTTTTCAGACAGAATGTGACACTTAACCTTCAGTTCATTTTAGTGGTGCACAGATAACAGCTTCTTGTGCAGCTAAATGCTTCATAGGAATTCATCTAATGCAGGCTGTGCCATTCATTTAACTGATGTATGCTATAGTTGATAAGTTGCGTGTTGCATAGGTAAGAGCGCCCATTATTATTCATTAGTGCTTGTCAAATTGTTAGTGAGTAGAATACATGTTTGTGTTTGAATTGTGGAAGTGCTTCTCTTCTGCTTTCTAATAATTTTATTCAAAGAAGACCAATGCACAGTTTCAGCTAGAGGGTGAGAAATCTGATAGTTAACTCTACTAAACCTTTTTTTATAAAAGAAGTGGGCTTTCAAGCTTTAAAACTGGATTTGAGGGACTACTCTGTTGAGCATGTTCAGACCTTGTATAGGACTTTGTGTTTTAGTTTTGTTTGATTTTCAGATAAGTAGTGAGTTCTAACATAGGTGAAGTTTGACCTAGTGTATGGATGTTAGATGTATCTTTAGGTACAAATTTCGAGTCCAGTAATACCTTAAAGAACAATGAAATTATCCAGGGTATAAGCTTTCATGAGGCAAAGCCCACTTTGTTTTATCTTACAAAGTGAGCTTTAACTCATGAAAGCTTTTACCCTTGAAAATGTTGGTAGTAATGAACTTGAATTTTGTTCTGCTACTACAGACTAATAAAGCTATCCAACAGGAACAAATTTGTCATTCATTTCTCTGAGGATTGTGGCCCCATTCAAAATTCTATCCTGAAAGAG
>NW_015167553.1:488514-501761 GCF_001447785.1 Gekko japonicus
AAAGAGTGTCTGCCTCTTAAACTGAAGTGGTTGGCTGAACCCCTTCTACCACAGCAGTAGGAGCGGAAAAGAAAACACATTAGCTCAAAGTTTGCGCCTGATCTCTCCTCAGGAAAAACTCGTGTCAGTATAAAATGCATACTGAGCCTGACAACTTGTTGCTATGCAATGAGCAAGGGGTGCCTTCTGGACCCTCCTTGCTGGAGGGCTGGGAAGTAAAGAACAATACTGAAGATATGTTTGTGCATAGGGGAGTGATAGGATTCAGGAGACTTATAATCAGAGGTCATTTCGGGGGGGATCACAGTTCCCCCGGGTGAGGTACGGGGGGGCGGAGCACATGACAAAGCCCTGCCCCCTGCTTTCGGCCCTCATTCATCCAGGAGGAGGCAGGAGAAGAGGGAGGGTAAGTTGCTTCCTCCCTGCCTCTCCCCACCCCTGCCTGCCTGGGGCCAGGGAGGGCCTTCGCGGGGCTTCCTTGCACTCCCGCCGGCCTTGCAGGTCCACCGCTGGGCCCCTCATGGGGCTCGGCAGTGGAGCTGCAAGGCCAGCGGTGGCCAGGACCGTTGGGGGTGGGGTGTGTGGTCTTATGACACACTTCTGGTGATGTCAGGGGGTGTGGCATATGCTAATGAGTTATGCTAATTAGTCCCCCTAGCTCTTTTTCTACGACACGATCCCTGCTTATAATAATGGCAGATATAAGAGTGGGAAATGGAATGGGTAAAGGGGAAGCAAGCTTAGGCCAATAGGACTATGAACATTCATCATTTATGAGTGCTGAAAGTATGGAAGCATTTCTCATCCTAGGCCGGGCGATGCCAAAGGAAAGCTCCTGGTGGGCATTGATTAGGGAGTTCAAGTGCAAGGTTACGGTAAATGTGAGAGTGGTAGGAATAAAGTGAAGGAACATCAGCTGACAAGATATGGTGTGTTCCAGGTTGGGACAGGCTTCGGGCTACCTGACTGCTATTTTAAAAAAATACCAGAAGAATTCTTGCTGTCCTGGTATCTGTAGATATTAAAAAGAAATCTCTGCAGAGAAGGCAGGCCTGTAAGAGTTAAGTGTGCCATCAAGTCGCATCCGACTCTTGGTGATCCCATGAAGGGTCCACCACATGGTGTTTTCAAGGCAGGTGATGAGCAGAGATGCTTTGCCATTGCATTCCTCTCTGTAGAAGCCCTCATCTTCCTTGTTGATCTCCCATTCAAGTACTGACCATGGTCTGGACCAGTGTTCCCTCTAAGCTGAGTTAGTGTGAGCTAGCTCACATGTTTTTAGCCTCCAGCTCACACATTTTTGTCTTAGCTCAGGAAGGATGGCTCCAGAGCAAAGTAATTTATGCAGCAGCCAAATTGCTTGCTCACAACTTTAATGCCAGTAGCTCACAAAGTAGAATTTCTGCTCACAAGACTCCACAGCTTAGAGGGAACATTGGTCTGGACTATTGGGACTGCCCATAAATGGGTGTAATTCTACTGGTAGCATGCCTAATAGCCTTTATGTTTTTATTAATATGCTTATATGAAAGTGACTAGTCAACCTACCCATACTTTCCTATGTTAAACATTCATAATCTATGAGAAAAAAGAACCTCTTTAAAGTTTCTCTGCCTGGTGGCTTCAAGGCAGATTATGTGTCTCTTCTGGTCAAGTGAACTTCTGTTTATAAACTTGCTTTTGTTAGCACACAGATTGAGACAAGGAACACTGAAATTCTTGTTATAAAAGGAATGATGTCTTTCTGTCTTTGGGATGCAGGTCAGAATGATATGTTGTATGTTTATAGAGAAGTATAGGGGACATATGTGGGAACATATATACAAATTCCCTGTTTTAGGAATTACAGAAGATTCAGGAACCATTTGTGTATAATTTGTTTGTGCTTAAGCGTGGCTGTCCCAGGTTTACAAAAAGCTTAGAACACTTTTAGCAATGGCCAGTTTTACTGCAAGAAGAAATATCTGTGCAATTTTGGGCAATCTTACAGGGTTCTGTACAGATAATGTATTTTTGTTGTATGATTAGTGCAAGCGTAAATGCTAGATTTTATTTCTGCACTGGGAGATCGATTGTGATTGTGACCCTTTTTCTCCTCTCCTCTAGTCTTCTGCGTGCATTAAGTGTGTGCATTTTCTGTGACTTGATGGTACATTTATTACAGGTGCCTCCATCTGCCATGTCCTTGCATGCAGTCATAATTATGGAGTACTGTGATAGTGATTGACCAGCATGCTAGCTTTCCTCTCGTATAAGAGGATATACACAGTTGTGACTTGCGTTTTGTGTTACAAGCTGCAGTTTCTTTGTGTAATGTCTCTTCCATCCTGTTTCTTCATAGATGCTGTAGCTGTTTAAGCAGCTGTTGCACAGCAAAGTCATCTTCTTTTATAAGCCATAAATGGTTGTTTGCTGAAAAAGTGCATTTTTCCCCATCAACAGAAATGTTGATCACCATCAAGTGAATTTAGGAGTTAATGAATGAAAAGTATAGAAACGTATTTTGCTTTATTGGGTATTCTGAGCAATAATAAAAGTGTACGGGAGGGTATATAATGTCAGCTCAGAAATATATTGTACAGGACTCCTCCTACCACCTTGTTGTCCTAGTCATTATATTCACCTTTGTACACGGTCAATTAACACAACAAAGAAAACTTTAGATAGAGAATTTGAAATATGGACAAAGAAAATTAAAATTTGTGACTATAGTATCAGAGACCTTGTGAGAAACAGGAACCTGTGGATTCAATTGCATTCTCTTTAATTCAAAATGAATTAAATGTAGCACTATTCATGCAGGGAAGGCACTGCACTTCATGATTTTCACTCTGTGAAAATTAAGGTAGCCTTTGAAATAGGTGCCTTGTACTTGAAACTGGCTAACAACATAATGATTGCACATTTTCCAGAGAATGTGGAAGACAGTACAGATGAAGATGCTCCTTTGAACAGCCCCGGGGCTGAAGGAAGGTGAGAACTCAGTGTAAACTGTAGCCCTTGACTGCTTCTGAAATAACTCTTCTCAAATGCTTGGTGTAAATGAGTCTCATGGTGGGTCAAGGGAAAACAAGGTTAGTAATCCCCACCAAGTTTTCCATTTCCCTAGTCAGAGGTATTTTGGCTCAACCATTTACCTGTTAGCTTCGTAGCTGTTTCGAATGACCTTACGTGAGCTGGGATGTCTGGCTTCAGCTGGATCTTCCAGTTACCCCTGGGAGACTGAGAAACTACATTTAAATAGCTATTTTTGCAGAGTTCCTAGGCCAGTTTAGCTTTGTGCTTGACCCCTTCCTCTTTGAAAGAGATGGTTTCTGTTGCTAAACTTTATTGGTGCCAGTCACACGCATGACTGTAGAACCATGCAATGACTTACAGCATGAACTTTCCCATCACCCTTTGACCGTTCAAAAGCCTCGGTTCAGAGGCAGCTGCATGTTTTTTGTGTGAGTGAACCATGGCCTCACTTGTACAATTTTTGTTTTCAGTTCTTTGTCTTCTGACCTCATGAAGCTTTGTGGAGAGGTCAAGCCTAAAAACAAGGTACAGTGTAATGCAGTTGTTCTTTGATTTTCAATTGAAAAAGTCTAAACATCATATACCTAATTCTGAACCTGGTCCTTATTCAGAATTGGGTCAGGTACATCAGTAAGACATTTTCCTGCAGACCTGGGGAGAGGCCCCCAGGGTTTGCAGTAAAATCCCGAAAATAAATGTGAAAACTTAAATGACATGTGAGGGAAGGGAGGTGACACCTGAGCCACATGAGTGGAGGGGGTGTGTGAAGGAGAAGTGGGCAGGGAGAGTACAAGCAGAATCCTTTTCTTCTCCCCTGCCACCTCAAGCCAGAAGGGGCAGGTGAGGGAGAGGAGTGGGAGCCATTGCCACCCCCCTGTGACTGGTGCTGCAAACAGGTGGGTGGAAAGGAGGAGGGTGAGGGAGGGGGAACAGGAGCCACTGGTGTCACCAGTTGAGCTATTGGGGGAAAGGTGGTGGTGCTGCCAGGCGGGCAGAAGAAAGTGCTGCTGCAAGTGGAAGGCTGGCTGGCAAGTGGTGGGGGAAGGATGGGATTTCCCTCCCACAATTATTGTGGGTCCCCTGCTTGTTTAGCCTAGTACTATTTCTGTGATGAATTGTCATCATTCAGTCCATTTCCCCCTGCCCTCTTTTACTCGGTTTTGTGGTAGTACATGAGACCATTGTGCTCGAAGTTGGGGAATGTCTTAAATTGATGTTAAAAAACCTGTTTTGTAGTTAGGATCTCTGGGAAAAGTTAGAAGTGTCTCACTAGATGTCATCCATGAAGATGTAAGAAGGCAGAATGGAACTGACCTAGTTAGCAGCTGAGCAGTGAAGGTGTGCTAAGCCGTGAATGTTAATTGCTTACTTGAACTGAACTTCAGAACTAACAGTTGCACCTAAATCTGCAAACAGATGCAGATAGTTGGTTGCAGTCCTAAGACTCTTGGATGTAAGCTCCATTGAATAAAACGGGACTTACTTCTGAGTAGATCTGCTTAAGATTTCTCCCTTTGTGAGGCTGACTAATACAATTCCTTGATCTACGGGCCTGCATATAAAGGAGGCCCGGAAAAGCATGTATGCTTTTTATATATGTAAATAGCTGTGTGTTTCAGTGCACTGTTCAGATTGAGATATAATTCCAGATACTCCTTCTCCTTAGTTGAATAAATGGCTTTCAGTTGCATGCAAAAGTGTTCCCCCCCCCTCCTTTCTTCAATTTCTTTAGGCACGCCGTAGAACCACAACCCAGATGGAACTGCTTTATGCTGATAGCAGTGATTTAACCTCTGATACCAGCACAGGGGACATGGCTTTGGCTGGCAGTCTTGCATCCGTGGCAGAAGCTCAGGAAGGTGGAATGAGCACTGATATAAGAGAGTCTAAGGATAGAGAGGTTGCTCCTTCTCCATCAAGCTTGCCTTCTAAGATTGGCAGCATGTAAGTTTGGCACAATGTACTAACTTCTCTGTGGCTTCCTAACAATGCATGTTGCTAACTTCCAGCAGCCTTTTAAAGCTTTATGAAGAGGATGCTGGACAGCAGGGAAATCCTACTTCTATTGGGCAGCCCTCACAGGGAGGGCTAAGTTTATATTACTAATTTTTGTATAGGGATTTTTAATGGGTCATTGTTAATAAAATGCCTTTTACAGAACACAAATCCCTGTTCTGTGTAAAACTATATAGGAGTATACTTATATCCATGAAAAATAGACTAGATTAAAATGATTTAATAATGATGTCAAATGTAATAGTTAACTGTAGTATCTGAAATGCTTTGTAAGTAGGGGATTTATGCAAGTTGCCTCCAAGTGAAAACATCGTTCAAGGATTTGTGGGGTTTTAGAATGGCTTGTGATGGCATTTAATTAAAGTTCCTAATATAATTGGATTATTTCAAACATTTAGAGCTCTACTTAGATTTTTGCAGTAGTGTTCAGCCGTCCACCATCACACTGCACTTTCTTTGCACTTAATTCCCCCTGCCATGTGTGCAATGTATTTGGCAAAGGTATCGAAAGTGTCGTAAATGGAATCTAATGATTAGCACTGCAAAATGTACATAGTTTCTTAGATTTCATCTGCAATACAACTATTAATATTTTTGCAGAGGTGCAGAATAAATTCTAATACTTTGCAGTATTTTATGCATGTTGCTTGTGGTAGTGAGAATAAACCATAGAGTATCCCCGGCTGGCATTGTTAATGGACATTCTTGGCTTTACTGATTTTGCCAGTACTCTCTAAAGGAATGCTTTAAACAGCATGTGATAATTAGTCTAATCTGAGGAACTGTTTGTGCGATATGGTTTTTGGAGCTTCAAGTGGAATTCAGGATTCAGGTAACTAAGTCTGCAGTTTTTAATGTGCTGATAAATGTGATAGTAAACCAAGCAAAGTGATGATACCTATATTTTGGAAGTTTGTGTGTAGGCTCAAGTTTATTTTGCTTCATTGTAAGTGTTTTTTTAATTTTCTGCAGCGGCTTTCTTCAGCTAGGGGGAAAGAAATGTGCTTTAAGTAAAACATGAATGTTGTAGGTTAACATCTGTAAAATGAGCACACTAGCCATGGTGCTGTGATTTACTGCGCCTCCTAGTCTTAGTTATTTTGGTGATAAATTGAGGGTTGTCTGTTTGCAATGTCCCTACTACTGTGTATCTGATGGCCAAAGTAGATACTATGTGCATGCCAATGTATTTTTTTAAAAATGAGAGGCAGCCATGGGAAGCTACAGGGCTGAATGGAAGAACAGCTGGTAGAGAATGGCAAGCTGCTTAACCATTTCCCATCTGGCTGTTTTTTTCGCTTTAGTCACCTTTCCCCAAAGCTGCTCTTCCACAGGCAAAGGAGAAGATGTGAGGGCAGAGTCCATATCTTTTCCCCTGCAGGTGGAAAGTAGCTTGGCAGAGACTATTTCTGAGCTGTTTTTGCATATTGTAGTGTACTCAGAGCAGATAATAGTATTGCGCATATTAACGCTAGTCACAGTGAGGCTGATAAAACGGAACACAGGCTATGGCAAATAAAATGCAAGTCTGTGGTCAGGCAGGCAAAAAGGGAATATGAGGAGCAAAAAACATAAAAACCAACAATAAAACTTTCTTCAAATACATTAGAAGCAGGAAACCAGCCAGGGAGGCAGTGGGGCCCTTGGATGACCAGGGGGTAAAAGGAGTACTGAAGGATGATAGGGAAATGGCTGAGAAGTTGAATGCATTTTTTGCCTCTGTCTTCACTGTGGAAGATGAGAAGTGCTTGCCCACTCCAGAACCACTGATTTTGGGAGGGGTGTTGAAAGACCTGAGTCAGATTGAGGTGACGAGAGGGGAGGTCCTACGACTGATAGACAACTTAAAAACTGATAAATCACCAGGCCCAGATGGCATACATCCGAGAGTTCTGAAAGAACTCAAATGTGAACGTCTGGATCTCCTTACAAAAATATGTAATCTGTAGTAGTCAGAGAGTTCCACCAGGTTGGGGCCAGGACTGTAAAGGCCCTGGCCCTTGTCAGGGACAGCCGGACCTCTTTGGGGCTAGGAATCACCAGTAAGTTGTTACCTGCAGAGCACAACACTCTTCCGGGGACATAGTGGAGGAGACAGTTCCGTAGATATGTTGGTCCCAGACCACTCAAGGCCTTAAAGGTTAATACCAAAACCTTGAACTTGGTATTCCACTTGAAGCCAGTGCAGCTGGCGCAGCGCCGGTTGAATATGTGCCGTCCGTGACGTTCCCGTCAGGACTCACACCACCGCATTGTGGATCAGCTGGAGCTTCTGGGTCAGCTTCAAGGGTAGGCCATTGTAGTCTAATCTGGAGGTGACCGTTGCATGGATAACTGTGGCTAGGTGAGGGCACGACAGGAAAGGAGCCAATTGCCGTACCTGGCGAAGATGGAAGAATGCCAGTTTGGCAATATGCATGACCTGGGCCTCCATAGTTAAGTAGGCATCCAAAGGCACACCCAGACTCTTGACAGATGGTGCCAGTCTCAATGGTGCCCCGTCAAGAGGTGGAAGCCTGGGCTCCAGTCCTGAGACTCTCCCTCCCAGCCATAGAACCTCCATATTTTCTGGATTCAGTCTCAATCTGCTCTTTTTTAACCATCCCGCCATGGCCTCCAAACCCTCAGCCAGATTTTGTGGGGCAGCAGACGGGTGGCTGTCCAACAACAGATAAAGCTGGGTGTCATCTGCATATTGGTGACACCCAAGCCTGAAACTCTGTGCCAGCTGGGCAAGGGGGTACATATAGATGTTAAATAACATCAGAGAGAGGAGTGCTTCCTGTGGAACCCCGCATAGCAGGGGTTTCCTAGAGGACACATTCTCTCCCAGCACTACCCTCTGTCCCTGACCTTGGAGAAATGAGGAGAGCCATTGAAGGGCCACCCCACGATTTCCTACGTCAGTGAGGCGGTGAGCCAGAAGATCATAATCATACCGATATTGGGATTCAGGAATATCGGGAAATACTGATTTTTTCAGGTCCAAATAAAAAAAAGGGCAGTTTCCCTCCCCACACCCCTGTGTTGGACTCTTATCCCTTTGTGACAAAAATGCTGATCTGTACAAGTATACCGCAATCAACATTTTGGGCTGATTTACACCTGCACCGTTTATCACTCAAACTTTGATAGCAGCCACCTTAAATGCATGCTTTCCAGTGGCTCAGTTTGCACATTCATACACCAACTGATATTACAGTGCAGTTATGAATCAACTCTAATTTGCAGATGAATATATAGAAATGCTTCCATTGAAATCTTGAGGTTATCACTTGATATCAAGCAATATGTGATGGCATCAAGTGAAGAGTGCCTCGGGAATATCATTGGGGAATCATAACTTTGGTCATAATTTTGGAGCTGATCACTAGATTTGGAATAGATGAAATGCTGGGGGAAATCTGTAGTTTGATCCTTTCACCATTTCAAAAGGCCAATATAAACTGCATGCAGTCTTGCTTTGAATTGTGGCTGTTCATAGAGTGGGGATAAAAGCAGAACATGGCTTTCTAAGTAAGGAAGTTGAAGCAGATGCTGTGAGACTGTCTGGCTCGTCTACTGCTGGCCAACAATGGCTACCCTCTGAAAATAATCTTCTTCTTGTCTTAGGTCAAGACAGTCGTCTCTGACAGAAAAGAAAATTCCAGAACCCTCACCATTATCAAAGAGGAAGGCCTTTGAGAAATCTTCCGACAAACCAAAGTCAAAAGAGCAAAAACAGTAAGCTCTTTTAAGTAGTTATGTGTGCAACACAGGGTGAAAATATTCATTCATTCATTGAACTAGTGTCCAGTTGATCATTAGCTTTAATGTAGTTTTGCTTTGGTGGTTGGCTGCTACATTAACTGTTTTGATGCTACCCTCAAAGCATCAGTGGAAGCATTGGCAATGGTTTATTTTAAAAATAAGCCATTGCCAATTTTTTTTTGAGAGAGAGATCAAATCTTGACTGTTTCTGTTGCGGAACTCACCTTCATTTTGGGTGCACTGACTTTTCCTGTGTCTTGCTTAGATTTGTAATAGTAATAAAAATATGTTTGTGCTGCCATCTTGTGGCCAGCAGCATTTTCCTCCTGTGTAAGGATGATGATTGGTTATGTTCTGCTTAGGGAAGCATGTAGACTGCATTTCTTGATTTAAGCAAGCAGGCTTCAACAAGTTCATTCTGAGGCATGTTTTCATTCATTTTAACCTCTCTAACAATTCATTTTACCTTTTTAAAGTTTGGGTTTTTTAAAAAAGAAGAGGCTTTTAATGCTCCATTTTTTTCTTGTAGCTCAGATTCTGGAACTTCAGAAGCTAGCCTCTCACCTCCTTGTTCCCCACCAAGCCGGCCCCGTAATGAACTGAATGTTTTTAGCCGTCTTACTGTTTCTCAGGGAAACAGAGCAGTTCAGCAGGATAAGTAAGTTGCAAAGGAGAAAGACCCAGATTCCCGAAGCGTGAATACGCATAAAAGCACACACTGGCCTGATGCATACCCACTGACATAAATGCTCTGGCCCTCTCATGTCAGCAAAAGAAAATACAGGTGCTGTTTCTCTTGTGGTTGCCCCCATCTGCAAAATGGTTTTTGAAACACACAGAATTGCCCATAGTTCCAGGTAGTCTGTTCCCTGCTCACACTTTATTTCTTCTGCATTTGTTCCTCTAATCTATAAGCGAGATCTAATTTCTACGTTACAAGATGGGCAGACTCTTCAAGGGCTGCTGTGTTGCCAAGCAGCATGATGCCAGGTGTTAATACACTTAAGGCATAGCTACACAGAGGGGGGTTACGGGTGTTTGGTGCAGTGATGCAAACAGAGCCCAAGGCAGAGCAACAGCATTAATATATTTAGAAGAAAAACCTCAATCTGAATATAGCTTCATTAAGGGATGACAAGTTTGAGTTGATCCAGAATCTCCATTGCAAGACTGCCAAACTTCAAATACTACCAAACAGTGCGTTAACTCTCTGCTTTCAATCGTGGTATTGTAGGCTGACCTGCTCTTCTTTCCTGTTGCTGTTCTTTCTGCTGCCTTGATTCTAACGGTTCCCCCTGCAATCTGCAGTTGCGATACAAAGTCCTAACAGTTGCTTGCAAGCCTCCCTGTACTTTAAGCCTATGCTTGTAGCTATTCATGTTAGCTTTTTAAAGATGCATTGGTAGTTCTAAAGTTATGTTACACTAACTTAAATATAAGGCTGTTGATATCCTTTGGGGCTTTGGTGACTGCAACTGCAAATCAAACTTAGACTGCTCAGTATGTTTGATTTGCTATGCAAATGAAGGATGCAGTATCCTTTTAACGGTATGCATAATTAATCATTTTTAAAAGAATACATGAGATTTTAAAATGATGGCAAAGCATTAAAACCACCTGCAGTGTTTGGAGGTTAACTTTTTATTTTGCATTAGGCTAGAAACCTTGGGATTCCAAAACAGATGCGAGAAGGTTTTTCTTTTCTTTTCATAGTGCAAATGCAAATTAAACCAAGAGCCAAGTGCCCAGACTACGGCCATTTGATCGTCTTTCTGTGTTTCATTTGGGAAGTGGCTGACACAGGAGGCTCTAAATCTGACATGAGCAATATTTTTGTCCGGGGGAAGACATCATGTTCTACCATGTTTCCCCCTCTAAATTTTCTGAACCATGAGGAGGCTGCTCAGTCTTTGCTTCCTTATGTGAGCTACTGCTGTTGTTCTTTTTAAATGGAATCTTTACCCTGCTGATACCTGTATTCTTTTTCCTCACAATCTCACCATGGTTCATTGTAGGTCTGATGAAAGTGATTCCTCTCTGTCGGAGGTACACAGGTACTCTCTCTTCCTCCTTTCCATCTTCTGGACTCATAGTGGTGTGCTTTAATACCCTTACTGTATTTTTTTTTTCCTGTTCACTAACTTTTTTTCTGCATGGCTTTTTAAATGTAGTGTGCCCAATACATTCATATATTCCCTGCATCTTTAATTTTTTGTTTTAAAAAAAAAACCCAACCGATTTCTTGCTAGAAATGTAAAGTATTTGATTTTAGATATATTTTTTTGTTCCAGCATGAATACTTTTAAAGGGGCAACACTTTTCTGGCTCTGTTTTATTTTGTGTTTTGTTGGGGTGTTTTTTTTAATTAAGCACATCCAGTTTTTTAAATTTTAAAATCCTTCCAGTTTGTTTTATGGAAATATCTAATAGCTCTATTTGAAATCAGTGTCTTTTACCATGTTGTTTGTTCACTGTAGAACAGAATAACTGTTCTGAGAGCAGAACTGAGTGACTTCAGAGGCTAGCAAATTCCAATAATTCCCCTACCATTTTACATTTATTTCTCAAATAGTGGACAATGATAACTTCTTTTTCATAAGATAATAGAGGAAGTTAAAAAGATACCTTTCAGTTGATTGTGCGGCTGACATGAGATAGTTCTGTATCTATTACCCCAGTGGTCAGGTTGTGCCTTCTGATATGCAGAATCGGCCATATTCAGCTGTATGTTTCTGGTGCGGGGACTTTGATATGCATAGGTGAACTCCCCTGTTTACAACAGCTGCCCAATTTATACTGAGGAAGTAAACCAATGTAGCCTTTCTGAGGGTGTATAAATCTGCTCCTTCTCTTGGGGCAAATGGAACAGCCCACATGTACATTTGAATTCCCTAATTAAGGCAAGTGTTAGCGTAGTTTGCTTGACTGATTCACCTCCAGCAGTCATTGGTAGGCATTTGGGGGATATGCCCCTCTTTATTCTAAACCAATTCACCAACCTATACTTTCCAAATTATTGCCATCTCCCAGGATTTATTTCATGTGCTTTTTGCTCTGTCTTCAATGCTGATAGTAATACCTGGTTTCTGCAGAGTACAGTCAATCTACCCCTCCATCACGCTTTCATCCAGTGTCTTTGCAAGCTTGTATCATATCTGAAATATGTTTAAAAGAGATGAGGAATCCAATTTATCTACAGCCGGCCCTATGTAAAGCAATACCATTTTTAGTTAATATTTAGAATGCAGTCTTAATTTTCTTGTCTTCCACCTCAACTTTTGAAAACCCCAGTGTTCTCCATTTTTAACTTCCGTTGCTTAACTCCTCTTACTGTGTTATGAATGCAATACTTATGCTAATGGAACCCATAGTGGCAGTTGCATCAGTTAGGTTAAATACTCAGCTATACTTTCACTTCTGTGAAAGTGATGTCCCTACAGGGCAAGTTTATAGCATCAGATTCCTGTGTGTGACATATCCACCCTGTGAACATTTCCAGAGGAAATGCACAAAAAAATGCACTAGTTTTCTGTCATTCCTTCTTATGAGGAAATTGTGTTTAGTCATTTGTCAAGACATCTTTTCATCCCATATGGCACCCAAGGCCCTGACCTAGATTGCCCAGATGAGACTGGATCTCATCAGAGCTTGGAAACTAAAGAGGGCTGGCCTTGGTTAGTACTTGGATGGGAGACAACCAAGATAGTCCAGATTCACTATGAAGAGGCAGGCAATGGCAAGCCCCTTCTGCTCATCTCTTGCCTTGAAAACTCTATGGGGGTCACCATTAGTTAGCTACGACTTGATGGCACTTGCCACCACTAGAGTACCCAAGACTAATTACAGAATGTAACTTACGAATCAGATAATAAAATAAAAATTGATCATGGAAGCCACAACTGAAAAACACTGAAACCACAATATCACTAGCAGAAATCTACTGCAGTAACCTCTAAAATGGTACATTCTTGTTCTCAAGAGTCTTTTTGTAGAAAAAGAGCTGCAGGAGCTCATTAGCATATGGTATGCTAATGAGCAACTAGGCTATTAGCATATGCTACGACCCCTGACATCACTGGAAGTGATGTCAGAAGCGGAAGCAAGGGGGGGAGGCATCTTCAAAAGCCTCCCCTTCGCTTCCCCAGGTGGCCTGTGTGTGGGGGGGAGCGAAGAGAGAAGGGTTTAAACTTTAAACCCCTTCTCATTAGAGTTGGGCCACAGAAGGAGAAAAGAGGGAAGGAAAGAGAGAGAGTAGAGAGAAGGAAAGAGGGAAAGAAAGAGAAGGAAAGAAGGAAGAAAAGAAGGAAGGAAAGAGGGGATAAAAATAGAGAAGGAAAGAGGGAACGAAAGAGAAGGAAAGAAGAAAGGAAAGTAAGAGAGAGAAGGGAAGAAGGAGGGAAAGGGAAAGGAGGAAAAATAGAAGAGAAGAAAGTAAGAAAGAAAGAGAGAACAGAAGAAGGAGG
>NW_015167553.1:501786-537801 GCF_001447785.1 Gekko japonicus
GAGCGAAAGAGGAAAAGGAGAGAAGGAAAGGAGGGAATGAAAGAGAGGAAAGGAGGAAAAGGGAGGAAGGAAGGAAGAGAAGGGAAAGATAGAAAGAAAAGGAAAGAAAGAAAAGGAAAGGAGGGAAAGATGGCAAAGAGATGGAGGGAGGGAGGAAGGGAGACTCTCCCACCCCCCATCAAGCCCCTGCCACCCCCACCCACCCCCGATCCCTTACTTACCGCTTAGGCATGGGACCAGGGGACTCAGCTGCGGGGCTCTCCGGGCTTCCCCCAGCCCCAGCACTTCTGCACAGGCCCGGGGGACCCAGCTGCAGGGCTTTCCGGGCCTGCCCCCAGCCCCAGCACTCCTGCACAGGCCCGGGGGACCCGGCTGCGGGGTTCTGCAGGCTTCCCCTGGCCCCCAGCACTCCTGCGCGGGCCTGGGGGACCCGGCTGCGGGGCTATCCAGGCTTCCCCTGCCCCAACGCTTCTGCGCAGCCCCGAGGGACCCGGCTGTGGGGCTCTTCGGGCCTCCCCTTGGCCCCAGCGCTTCAGTGTGGGGAGCTGGGGGTGGGGCTTGCTGTGCCACCATTTCTGCTGTCTCCTGGGCTGCCAGAGCAGTGCTCCAGCCCCAAAAGACTCCTGCTTGTTCTAATGTTGCAACACTGTGTCATATATCTTTATACTGAAAGGCAGAATATAAATATCATGTGTGTGCTATGAAAAGCTAGGAAAGGCCTCCTTCAGCAGAATTTGTTATTTTGGAGTCTGAGGAGATAAGATGGGGTAAAAATGTGTAAAATAATAATAAACATCGTTTAGTACATTTTTATTCTGCCTTTTCTCCAAGGACCTCAGGGCAGTAAACCATTCTTCTTTCTTCCATTTTATACTCACTACAAATCTATAAGGAAGATTAGTCTTACAGAGAGTGACTGGCCCAGGTCATCCAGTGAACATCTGTGGCAGAATGTGGATTTCAGTATGGCTCTCCCAGATCCTGGTCTGACACCCTAATCACGACACCATTCTGCTCTGTTCTCCTGTTGATGGAAACTGATGTGGATAGTGGCAGATGGACCTCTTTTGGCAGGAAGTTCCTTCCCATGATAGAAAAGGCCCTGCTCTTTACCCTGGAAAACTTTGCCTATGCAAAAGATCGAAGCAGTGGCACAGGTTAATCAGGATATCTTAAGGAACAGGGAAGAGCAACCTGGAGAAGATGCTGTTTTAAATACTGATGCATGATTCTTTACAGGATACTGAGCTGATGACATTGCTGCATGAGGACTTCACTCACTTATAAATAAATATACAAATTGATTAAACAGTTCAAACTAAGGACCCATTTTGCTTAGTTTATAGATTGTAACCTACAGTTCCCTAGTTTTTCTCTTAATTTGTTTCTTAAGCGTTTGATGGTTTCTTCAAGAGTTGACACACTTTGCTCCAAAGTATATAAACTTTTATTTTGTATGAACCCCCCCACACACACATTTATTGCTATTTCTTTTCATTTTGGTTCTACTGAAAATGTTTGCCATACCCTCCTATATTCATTTCATATGCAGTTTATGCTCTCTGGTTATCAAATCAGTAATAAAGAACAGCAACTTTTACCATGGATAGATCCTGATGGAACTGTAATGTTGGATTGTTCAATACAGAACTGTATGCTAACTAAATCTCCTGTGGATTCAGAGCTCAGATGTCAAGTTTTTATCACTGAGACATTGGCTCATTCTGATGTAAATTATCTGACATATATGTAACTTAGAATCCTTTCAGATTTGAGATGAAACTGGCAAAGGGGCGGACATGAGGATAGGTATGGTAAAGTTCTAATCCTCATGAACTGGTGGTTGTGAGTATAGAATCAAAGCTCAGTAACAGGCCACATTCCCTACCAACCCCACACTCCTTTCACTGTGAATCCTATGTATATTCTTCATGGTCTCTGTGCATCACACCCTTGGGACTCCAGGTGCCTGGGCTGACCCCGAGCGGTGACATCTAAGCTCCTAAAGGATCTTTCGCGCCCCCTTCCCTGCGCATGCCCAGGAACTCCACCACACATGTTCAGGGCGGGGCGCAGAGATCCCGCCAGTTCTCTTCTGACCACGAATAGGATGTGTTCTTCCTTGCTCCGGTTGGTGAACTTCTCTACTTTAGCTCCATTCTTTTCCCTACAAACCCTACAAAACCAACTTACTCTTCTCTCCTACTTGGTCTATGTGGGGATTCTTCAAACAGTGTTCTTGCTGTGGGAGCAAACTAGCTACCAACGGCCACTCCCTGTGTTTATTATGCCTCGGCGAGGCCCCCACTGCACTAAGTTTTTGAAGCAGACCAGGAAAAACAGAACCACTTGCTTGCAAACCGAGCTCTTGGAATCAGCCCTGGCCCCACCCAAAATGGCTACTAAGTCTGCAATGGCCGAGGGGTTGACCAACCAGTTGCCAGGCCCAACTCGACACTCTACTCAGTAGAACCAGTTGATATTGACATCAAAGAGACCGGGCTTGACTGCGAAGTTGGACTCTCCTACAAAGAAACGCAAAAAGGAGAAAGTCCATGGGCCGCACAAGGGCAAAGAGACGTGCCCTAGCCAACCGTCTTGGGCCAAGAGCCCTATGCTGGACCCGGCACATCATCATACAGATGCAGAGGCTGTGGCACAGTCACCGGACCCGATCTCTATTCAGTCGGCATGAACCCAACAACAGACAGATCAAGTGAACTCCCGGGTAGCAAAACTCCATGGTGCGTCGCAACCTCTCAGCCTCTCTGAGTCCGAGGTCAATGAAATCAATCTTACCCAGCAAAGCTATCACTGCTCCTCCTCATTGGGATCGATGAATAGAAACAGCTCTCCGCCACCAGCGCCCATCCGCACCCATCACCATTGATCGCAAGGTGCTTGTGACAACTTGCACCATAGCACTGCAGACCGAGAGCTAGGTGCTGCCCACGATACCCAACCACCCCAGTGGCACGTACAGTCAATGTTGCCATGGGATTAGCACCAACTCCAATTCTTCTATGGCACTTACCCTCCACCTTTTCCGTGACTCCAGTTACAGGGACCACCAGACTGGGACCAGCGTTCTATGCTCTCCTATCACTCCAGATCACCAATCCAAGAGGCATCGAAGAACCCAGTCGACACATCGATCTTGACACGTTGACGCCATCAGAAACCTGTGTCGAATCTGACAGAGCAAACCCTTTTGATACCGATATCATTGAGCTCGACCTCTAACAAAATCAAGTCCTCAGTGACTCCCATGCAGGCCGAATTGGACATTGAATCTCCTGATACCTCAGCATGTCTGTTTGTCCCTCTTTTGGTGGGGACACTAACCCAATCTACTGGAGGGGGCTCCCTTTCAACACCCCACCCCTTCAGAGACTGTCACTACAGATGCCTCTGTGTGGGGATGGGGGGCTCACCTCAAGGGCATGTTGGTGGGCTCAGTCTGGACAGACCCTCAACGTCGCCAGCATATACATTTTCTGGAGCTCCTGGCCATTCAGTTCACTCTCCTCTAATTTCTGCTGACCCTGTGGGGAATGGTTGTATCTGTTCTCATAGACAATACTACAGTGATAAGCTACATAAACCATCAGGGGGGGACGGTATCCAGGAGGCTCTGCCTCCTGGCGATCAATCTGTGGTCGTGGTGCCTACAGCAGGGAATCTTCCTGGTAGCCACACATCTGCCAGGAGAGCAGAACACCCAAGCAGACTGCCTGAGCAGTGGCGGTGCCGAGCTGCATAGATGGGAAATAAACTGGACTCACCTTCGCCCAGTTTTTGACCGGTGAGGATACCCAACCATAGACGTCTTCGCAACCAGACACAACAGGAAATGCCCGAACTTCTACTGCAGGGGAGGCGTGTACCCACTGTCGATGGGAGATGGCCGGCTCATTCCATGGTCAAACCTTTTTTTATGTTTCCTCTGATTCCACTAGTCACCAAGGTAGTCAACAAGATCCTGAGGGAGAAACCAGAGTGCATCCTCATCACTCCCTGGTGGCCTTGGCAACCCTGGTTCCCTGTTCTCCTCCACCTATCCCAGGGAGAGTTCCATCACTTCCCCCCTGCCCCAGACCTCCTCCTCTCTTATGGGGGGAAGATCATTCATCACGATGTTCCCCATCTAAAACTGATGGTGTGGAGGATCGCCTGGACTCTTTCTCCCAAAGGGTGAAGGATGTCATGATAAATAGTAGAAAACAATCCATGAGGCGGTCCTACTCATACAAATGGATGAATTTTGAGTCTTTTGCTTGGGACCAGGGGGTTTTCCTGACCACAGCGGGCCTTCCTCTCATCTTTAACTACCTCCTCACGCTGGTGGAGAAGGGCATGAGTCATGCATCTTTGCGGGTTTACCTCACTGCCATCTTGGCCTGCCACAGTCATATGGATGGGTTTTCTGTATTTGCCCACCTGGACACTTAACGCTTCTTGAAGGGCCTACTCCGTCTCTACCCCCCAGTAAAGGAACCCATTCCCACATAGGACCTGCCCCTTGTCTTGCACAGTCTACCTCGACAGCCTTTTGAGTCCATGGCCACATGCACCTTTCAACTGTTGTCCTGGAAGACAGCCTTTTTGGTGGCCATTACATCTGCCAAACGTGTGGGTGAGCTGCGAACATTCAGATGCAACCCACCTTATCTGCATTTCCATGGGGAAGGAGTATCCTTACTCCCAGATATTAAGTTTCTCCTGAAAATCATCTCAGACTTCCACCTTCAAGCAGAAGTCTCCTTACCTACCTTCTTCCCCCACCCATCTACTGAATGTTTGGAGAGTTCCCCTGTTCTACCTGGACAGAACGATAGACCTGCATAAGGACACTTGCCTTTTTGCCTTCTATGCAGAACATACAAAAGGGCTCGGAATCTTAGCCCAAAGACTATCAAAGTGGATAGTGGAGATGATCAAGTTATGTTACTTCCTGGCTAAATATCCGCTTCCAGGTCTGGTTAAGGTGCATTCCTCGTGAGTGAGGGCCACGTCCACGCCATTCCTCAGAGGTACCCCCTTGCAGGAGATCTGCAGAGCTGCGACCTGGGTGATGCCTACCTTAGATGTTCGAGCCAGTGGCTGTGCTGCTGTGGGATGAGTGCAGTTGAGTAGCTGCCATCACCCACCACCCGGTAGGCTAGAGCTTGCTACTCTCCCAAGGGTGTGATGCACAGAGACCACGAAGAAGATAAACAGGTTGCTTACCTGTAACTGATGATCTTCGAGTAGTCATCTGTGCATTCACACCACCTGCTTGACCTTCCCCTCTGCTGGCAGCCTACAGTCTTGTGTGGGTTGGACAGCTGTCAGAAGGAACTGGTGGGATCTTTGCACCCCGCCCTGAGCACGCGCAGTGGAGTTCCTAGGCATGCACAGGGAAGGGGGCGCGAAAGATCCTTTAGGAGCTTAGAAGTCACCGCTCAGGGTTGGTGCAGGTGCCTGGAGTCCCAAGGGTGTGAATGCACAGATGACCACTTGAAGATCATCAGTTACAGGTAAGCAGCCTGTTTTTACTGTTCTTATGCTTGGTGAGTTTTTTTGGAAAAAACAATTAAAGAAAAATGTCATTAACATTTCAGTAGGCTATCCGGTTCCTTAGCTTAGAGGTTGCTTTTAAATCAGTATGGTCTAATCCAGAAAGGAGTAAATCATCAGTCAGTGCCAATATAGACACATCCACCTGTTCTTTCATACTGTCATGCATTAAAGATCATTTCAAGATGTTAAATTCAGGATGTGGAATTTGATCATATATTCTGTTTCATCCCTTAGCAACGTTTAGAAAAATGTTACAAAATCATATATTCTATTATAAGCCATGAAGATAGTTGCAGGGGGGTATCTGCATTGGTCTGGAGTAGAAGAGCAAGATTCAGATTCAGTAGCACCTCAAAGACCAACAAGATTTTCCAAGGTGTAAGCTTTCAAGACAGGAAGGCCTGGCGTGATCTGGTCCATGGGGTCGCGAAGCTTTCAAAAATCAAAGCTCTTTTCCTTAGTGGAATCAATAGTACCTCCCAGTGCTGTTTCAGGCCAGGAAAATGGCACTGGTGGAAGGCTGGAGCCCCTTCTCCATGCCCACATGATCCAAATCTAGAATCGTCAGTGGAGGAGAACAAGCAACTCACACCTGACTGTGCCAAACCAGACCCATCCTAAGAACCCCATAATGTGTCCATTGGCCCGATAGTTCACTTGTGAAAATTCGTTAAGGTAATTCTGTTGCTCTGGATCAGTCCTGTTTTGTGTTGTCATGATCTCAGTCTTGTCTAATATTCATGGCTTCATCAAAGAATGATGGCACTGAGGCTGCTTGTTTAGCACTTAACAGTAAAACTTCATTTGGTACCCATGAGAGTAGTTGATGTTGCAGACCCCATGATGGAGCTGGTGAAGCAGTTACATGCAGAGCAGTGAGGGTCTGACATCCTTATGTTCTGTCTCCTGGCACTTATTCTCCCCCCCCCCCAAAAAAAGTTATCTTAAAAACATAAATTGATTCTAATGAATAGGTTGTTTATGTTTTGTTGACACAGAATTAGGTATAGGAGGGTGGGCTGAGCTGGGCTGCAGAAGGCACACTATTGCATGCAATACCCCCCCCCCCCCCATGCCTCTGATTTGAGCATTCTGAGTGCTTGCCCAGTAATTCTTAATGGCTGCGGTTGGTCTGGAAGAATGGGCAGGCCTAGCCACCAGTGAAGAAGTAGAAGAGATTGGATTTATACCCTGTCCTTCACTTGGAGTCTCAGAGCGGCTTACAAACTCCTTTCCCTTCCCCTCCCCACCACAGACACCCTGTGAGGTGGGTGGGGCTGAGAGAACTCTGACACAAACTGCTCTTTTTCAAGGACAGCTGTTCCAGATCTTGTGACTGACCCAAGGTCACATCAGCAGGTGCAAGTGGAGGAGTGGGGAATCAAACCCGGTTCTCCCAGATTAGAGTCCGCACACTTAACCACTACACCAAACTGGCTCTCAGTGGGTGATGTATCCCTTGACCTGATTAGTATCAGCATCCTAGTTTAGCTTCCCTCCTTGTTCCATTTTTCCAATTTGAAACAGCCCCATGGAGCATTATTTGGGGAAACTCACATGTTCCCTGGGCTGCATGTAGGTTTCCCAAACAGGTCTAGTAGCATCCCCTCCAGACTGTTTCAGACTGGGAAAATGGAGAAGGTGGGGGAGGCTGAAGCCCCTTCTGGATCTGCACTATGGTCCTGATACTAATCAGGCAATACAGAGGAACTGAGGGGAACCCCTATATCACACATGATAGTGTTATGTCTGATACAAGGTGGGGGACCCCAGACCCATCTGTTGTGGCCCATAATCTGCTTTGCTGTGCCTGGCCAACAGAATGTATGACTAGCAAATAGACCAAACATATTTCCCTTCTTCTCTTTCTTTCCTTTTCAGAGCTCCTATGATCTGATGAACTTGAGCAATAACTAGAATAATAATACATTATTTACTAAAGGAAAATATGCTAGACAGAGATTTGGCAACCAAGCAGGTTGTGTTTGGGTCACTGTCTAGCATCAGATAGGGAATATTATCCTCTTGAAGTTTATTAAATGAGCATGTTAAAAGCAGTGAGATCCAATGGTTCCTAAAATGGTAAAACCCCAACATTCCAATATTTTGTGAGACAGTGTGTTGATTTTACCTTGACTGCAAGGGCAGAGATAATCTGAATATGGAGTACAACAAAATCTGCCCTGTAATACTTTTCCTTCCTTAATCTGCAAGTTGTGAGGCTGCCGGGGGAATTGAGGGATGGGATAGTAACATCTGTGGAGGAGAGACCCTGCTAAGATTAATACACTGTTCCTTTGTTCTTTATGTAGAGGCATAATCAACCCATTCCCTCCTTCAAAGTGTGTCAGATCTTCCCCACTTCAGTGTATCCATATTGCTGAAGGTCACACTAAGGCTGTGCTTTGTGTTGATTCAACTGACGATCTCCTCTTCACTGGATCAAAAGGTACATCTTGTCTCTCTTTGTACGTAACTTTCTAAATTCTCCTCAGGCAGTGATGGGGCTAGTAAAGGAGAGCCATCCAAACCAAATGAAAGCTTTGTTTATTGAGGCTTCTGAAGACTGGGCCATCTATAGGCAGAAAGAGTTGAAGAAGACAGAAACTGAACACTTAGCGAAGGAGAAACCCTTGGCTCTCTGCCTCTATCAGTTGTTTATCTCTCTTTAGGGCTAGTTTTCCGTTCCTTCCCTTCCCAGTTCCTAGTGGGAATTTACACAAAGAAAACTGGTGAGCAATTGGCAGAGGAAGACAATTTGAGACTGCTTCTTCATCACATGCATTGTTTCCATACTCCCCAGCTATTTTTTGACTGTTGGTGGGAAAACCTTCAAAATTCTCAACAGGCTTAATTTTTTACTTGTAGTATGAATCTGGGTCCCTACAGTTCCCTTGTTTATCCTGTAAGCTTGACAAGAAACAGTTTCTATGGTACATTGGTGAGAAGTTCTGTTTTCTGTGGCCAAACGTGTAGTATTTGATTATTGGAATGCCAACTGGAGACTTGCAGGTATGCAATGAACCATCATAGATCAAACCTCAGGCAGAGCTTTCAGATTGGTTTTCAGTGGTGTTCACACATTCAGCTGAATTATAAAGTGATGTGTATATATGTGAGAACCAATCCTAAATTGGGTCTTATTGTGTATGTTTTAAACTGTTGGTTGCCTTCGTGGCCGTTGTGAGGGCAGAAAGGTGGGACATAAATTTTGTAAATAAATAGAAGGCATAACAGAATAGTTGGGAGATCAGGGGTGAAGAAGGGCAAAGGGGAAGAAGAGTAGAAATACCTGCAAACCACAGCATCTAAGATGGATGCAGTCAAATGGACAACATACAGTAAGATCAACAGTCTTTATAAAACTGTCAGTTTAATGCCCCTAAGTCCTCCTATGTCGCTACATTTCTAGCATGTACAAGTTGTGGGCCTACATGTCATACCCAGTGATCTAAAATGACTTAGGTGCCACATATCTGTTCTTTTAACCACATGCACCCATACTATAGATGAGGTTAAAAAAGCTTTCAGTGTTACAGGCGATATTGTTGCTTTATAATATGTACCCATGGGATTTCTTCCCGCTCTGTGCTCAGTCTCTCTGTTCACTGACCTTTCTCCTATCCCTCAAAGAAACTTCAGTGTTCATCAAGGTTCTAATTACTTATGCATTTAGTCTAAACAGTTGGAATGTTCATGAATATACTCTGATGGAATCACAACAGAACTAGTGGTCTTGTGGACAGCTGAAAACCTTCAGTCAGGAAGGCAGACAGTTTTTAGCCTGGGTTGTTTTTTTTTAAGTATTATTGTGCTATCTGAATTTTAAAAAGTCATTTGAAATGTTTTATTTTTAAATGCAGTAATTAATCAATCTTCTTCCATACAGGAGCATTTCAGGTAATGTAAACATTGACCTATACTTTTTTTTGGAAAGTTAAATATTAAGCTAGCAAGATGGGGTGATGTATGATAAATTCGTAAATTGATGTGGTCTTGTATAACCCTGGGGCAACTTTTTAAAAACATTAATACAAGAGAGTGTGGAGTAAGTAACAACCAACTAGAACTGCAAAATATAAATTTAATTCACATTTTATGAACTACTGATTTGGACTTTAAAGGAAAAAAATCTTTCAAAGTGCTTGATAACAGGGAATCATTTGAAACCGCATATCCTTAAACTTTATCTAGCAATCTTTGGAAATTCATTTTAAGACACTGAAGAGTTTCTATTGAACTGTCCATAGTGTTCATTTTTGTTTCCTTCAAAGGAAGGGCATGTTTCTTGAAGCATTTGTGGTGCTGTTCTTTTTTTTCTTTTTGTTTTTTTAATTTTTGTTAACCACTTAACAGGTTTTAAGTACTGAATATGTCAGGCGGTGTGCGAGTTGTGCAAAGAGAGCAGAGTGCCATCCTGCACACTGCTGTCTCTGCATTATTGGCTGACATGAAGCTGCATTTGACTGAGTAAGACCCTTGGTCTGTCAGGGTCTGGATTGTCTGCTCTGAGTGGCAATGGGTTTACAGGATTTCAGGGAAAAGTATTTTGCATCACCTCCTACCTGATCCTTGTAACTGAAGGTGCCAGGGATTGAACCTGGGCCCTTCTGCATGCAAAGCAGATACTCTGCCATGGAGCTATGGCCTCTTCCCTTAAAGGGGTTCAACAAAAGACTTTTAAAATTTCCAGAGACACTTTAAAATTTCCTTTTGCCCTGTGTGCAGCCCAGAAAGAACATTGGCAAGAAATGTGCATTCTGTACATGTTCATGCTCTTCATTTTGCTGTTACTTAAAATGGTGTGGTACAGTTTTAAAGGGACAACTAACTGGGATGTATAAAAGGAATGACAGGATTGCTCATTGGAAACAATGGGAGAGGCTTGAAGGCCCATTGGAGATAATGAGTCAGAAATGCCAATTGACTTGCATGGGCTCCACTGAAATACATTGCAGCACAAAAAAAGTTGCAAAGAAAATGTGGAATGGTTTTTCCATTAAAGTCTTTGGGCCCAGGTAGGCTACTCTGGGACTGGAATGAGAGCCCCCAGAGTGGAAAGCCAGTTCCTAGGGGTGGAGCCTGAGTGGTGGGTGTTGCCTTCTGACACACTTCCGGTGATGTCAGGGGGTGTGGCATATGCAAATAAGTTATGCTAATGAGTTATGCTAATGAGCTGCTGCACCTCTTTTTCTACAAAATGACCCCTGGAGACAGCTGTTTCCAAGTAGGTGCTCCCTGCAGACACAAAGGTGAAGACTGACTCTTCTTGGGCTCTTCTGAAGCACTTCCTTCTTCTGAAGTAATGAGGTGGAGGAAAGCCAGAACTCGCTCTTTACTTTGAGAAGGGAGATCCTTTGTTGGAGAAGCAAATAGGCACCAGGACATCCCCTGGCACCCACAGAGATCATGTGAGGGATCACTGGCCTATTGTAATGGTGTGGAGCCCGCTCAGTTCAGTGGTGCTTCTTGGTCATTTCACAAACTTGAAGGTTATCTCTGCATTGGGCATAACTTTGCAGCACTTTGCAGCACTGTTCATTTTCTTATTTCTTTTTCTTGTGTGTATGTGTTTAGATCGCACTTGTAAAGTATGGAATCTGGTGACTGGACAGGAAATAATGTCTTTGGGTGGCCATCCCAACAACGTTGTTTCTGTAAAATACTGTAATTATACTAGCCTGGTCTTCACAATCTCAACATCTTATATTAAGGTGTGGGACATCCGTGATTCTGCCAAGTGTATCCGAACACTAACGTGAGTTATAACTCTAAAAGACATATTTTTTTAAAAAAAATAATTAAATGTGACTGATAGCTTAGAAGGAGAGAAGATTGTATATAATGTCAAACTTCTAACCTAAAATCCTTCCACCTCATTTCTGTTCATTTGAATCCTGTACTGATTTACAATGGATACCTTAAAGAAATTACAATAGTGTCTAGTGTGGGATGAAAAGGAGGTACAGGAAAGCTGTTTCAGATGTTCTTGCCCCATTTTAATACAGAACTAGGTGCATTGTAAGTAGATATCTGGATATTGCTACCAAATTGCACGAGCAAAAATTTCTGTGTCTTTGGCAGTAGTTTGGAGGGACACTTGAAAAAACTTCTTGAGGATCTGGAGGGGGTGCATGTGCCTTTTATTGGAGGCTACTTGAGAGTGTTGCAAGATGCACCGGGAATCTTGAAACACAAGCACAGGTGATGACTTTAAGTAATTAGAAAAGTTATATGGTGGGGTCATTTCACTTCTGCCCTACCTGGAGAGCTTGCTGTGAGTTTCCTTTTCACCAGTTCAGAATATTTGAGAGAGCCTAGACTTATATTTATAAGTGTTTAGTGTACAAATATATTGGAATGTCCATTCTAAATGTGTTTGTGCACTTTTTAAAGCAACATCTCTATGCTCATATTCTGTTTGTCCACTGTTCCTATTGCACAAAATGTGCTTGTGAGAATACTAGAGGTTACTGAGGGTTTCTTTGTCTTCGTATAGAATTGTTAACTTTCCTCTTGCTTTGTGTTCTGCAAAATGAAGGTCTTCAGGCCAGGTGATGCCAGGTGATACTTGCTCTGGAAGTACTAATAGAACGGTGACCATCCCAGCTGGGGAAAACCAGATAAACCAGATAGCCCTAAACCCAACTGGCACTTTTCTCTATGCAGCTGCTGGAAATGCAGTGAGAATGTGGGACCTGAAAAGGTAAAGTTTTCCAGATCATTTACTTATATCCCAAGTTATCACAGGCCATGGTGTTGCAGCTGGCAACATCTGCCATTCGGCAACTGCCATGTCCAGGGTAACACTCCATAGAGGAACAGAGACACAGCCATGTTCCTGCACCTGCGTTGGCACCTCTGGGCACCACTTGAAGGCCTGTGGTTGTGTGGCGGCAGCAGCCACATTGAAGCTCCTTCCTCTGCCTCCTGTGTGGGAAGCCCTAGACTGTGCAGTGGGAACCCATTCAGCGGTTCCTCTTTATGCCTCTGTTCACCACTCCAAAACAGAAGGGCAGAGTTGCCATAGGGAGGAATCTCACTGCTTCATGTGAGAAAGAGCACAAAAGCTGCTGCCTGTGTAATTTTTGGACCACAGTGATTTAGATATCCCTCCATAAGTGCAGATGGAATTCTCTGAACCCTTCTTCTCATAATGTCCCTAAAGCGCACATTTCACTTGTGAAATTTCACACACACACACCCATCACAATTACATTACCTGTATAAGGTCCATTATGCATGAGTGTCCCCTACATGTGAACAGCCCACATGCACAACCAGGGAGCAAAAATTGGAATAGTTCCATCCATTGTATACACAACTCTCATTTTTACACAGCAATTCCTGGGCAAAGGAAGATGAGCAGGGAACAAAGCACTTAACCAGAAAGTAACTTTATTGCACCAGCAAAATACAAACTAGAAATAAGAAATCAGCATGGAAAGGTAAAAAAGCAAGAGTTGGCATCAAGGGGACCAAATAATACCAGTAGCTCTGTACAATCCTTATGTGTGTTTTTATGCTAGGGAGGGACCCAAATTATATTCTTCTTGCTTGGCTCATCCAGAGCAAACCAACTCAGAGACAAGAGATGGGCTGCTCAGAGTGGGACCAGAAGGTGTGGTGGGATAAACAAGAATGGAACTTGGGATAATGGGAAGAAAGGCCCAAGCAGGACACAATGCGAAGGGGCCCGCCAGAGGAGGACCAACTGGCCCGTAATAGGAGATGGAGAATTAAGAGGGGGCGTGGGAAAGTAGTAAGATCAGGTTAAATTAGTGAAGGAGGCAGAATAGAGGAAGAGAAATCATATCTCACCTGTCCTGAAGAAGGCAGGTCCAAAGCTGCATTGTTTTTGGTGATTGGCAGGTGGCCCTGGACAGAAGTCATCTATAAAGATCAGAGAGCTCATGGAGCCTCTGTTAAGAACCTGACCTTGGTCTGATATCAGAATCTCTCCTGGTATTGGACCGGGACTTTGGAGATGAATGGTTACTGGTAGATCTTGGGCTGGATCCTCACTGTAGCAGCCCTGGCTCTGAGACCTTATTGGTATACACTGAAAAGTTTGGACTGATAGGATAATGTAGTTAACATCTATGAAGAGGGATATTAGAATAAGCATGAATAATACAGCTGGGGTAGGTGTTAAGACTGACATAGGTATGCTGAGGGATGACCTAATGGGCTTTCCTGCATTATTTATAGTGTTCCCAGGAACTGAATTTGTTAAGTAAATCACAATATCTTCTGATTGGTTACTTTGTGAAACCAGAGTCATGTATTAGGCCAAGAAGGTGTGAGGTACCTCTGAAGGTTCAAAGGGGATATTAATCAGTGCATATCTGGTATATTCAGGCTGTTCCCAGGAAAAGGCTGCCTTTAATAAATTCTTTGCTTTGATCAAGAGTTTTTCCTTTTGGTGGGGACAGAGAAAATATGCCTTTCCCCTCACTCTGACATTCTGAGGTCAAGAATTCTTGGGGCATTGTGCTCCCACACGCTTAATACTTTAAAGTCCAGAGGTCCTGTATAAGATGCTGCCCCGTGCCTTTTGTTTCAGTCAGGCCAAAGAATCTTTTGGGTATACCCATAACTGATATTAATGGGGACCACATGAGTCAGGTAACAGGTTAGTCTGCTCAGCTCTGTTGTGAGCCTGGCTAGGTGAAAAGAAATGTGCAAATGAACCGAAAGGACACAAAATGGCACAGGTTTGTGTAATATCAAATAAGCCGTCTTGAGCTCCGTAGAAAGAAAGCTGCCTTGAGCTCCATAGGAACAAATATTTTAAATAAATAAAAGACATTTCCAAAGTGATATTTACAGTGGCATCTGTTTCCGGCATAATGTCTGGTAGTTTTCCTATGCGGTCATGAAGAAGAAAATAAAACCAGTGCCTGGTGGAAGCAGGAAGAAACAAAGAAATCTGTAAACTTCTTTCTCTGAAACTGGATGTTCCTGTAGTTATGAATCCTGCAGGAACCTTATGCCATCAGTTTCTGCACAGACCAACAGTGGTCTGAGGGAGTCCGCCTGAGGCAGCCTTTCTCTCACCTTCTAAGCATTCTGAAAGATGTGGGTGTCCTGAGAGGAAGACAGGAGAAGGAGAAACTGAAGTCATCAGCTCCTGGAAAGACCACTTGAGAGAATTTCTGCTTGTCTTGTCTTTTAGCAATTTTTCTTGTTCAGAGGCACTTGCTGGGGTGTATCCTGATATCTGTTTCAAATCTGTGTTGCTCTTTCTCATTAAAATAATTATCACTAAAGTTCTATTCTGCACAAGTCACACTGTGGCTATTCCTACTCTGCTTCTAGGTTTCAGTCTACAGGAAAATTAACTGGACACCTGGGCCCTGTCATGTGCCTTACCGTAGACAGCATATCCAGTGGACAGGATCTCATCATTACTGGCTCAAAGGACCACTACATAAAGGTATTAGTAGACTGTATAATGCTACCTAGTGCCAAATCAGATGTTCTTCAAATGGTAGATTGACACCCAAGTTCTCTACCAATAAAGGAGTCAAGCAGGGATGTGTGCTTGTGCCCCTCCTTTTTAATTTTTTCTTGAGGGATTTGGCTCCGTTTTTAAATCAAGTGGATGGACATTGTCCAAAGCTAGGCTCTGCCCATATACCAATCTTGTTAAATGCAGATGATGCGGTCCTGCTTTCCTGCACTCGTGGGTTTACTCCGACTTCTAAATAGCTTCCAGGACTACTGTAAGATTAACCAGTTAGAACTAAATTATGAGAAATCAAAAATCTTAGTTTTTGCAAAATCTAGGAAGCAATTCACATGGAGGATTGGCGACCATAAGCTTGAGCAAGTAAGGGTCTGGTCAGACGGACATTTAGTGTGGGCTTCGCTGCTGATCCCTCGCGCTTTAAAGTTTCCTGTCCATATAGGCAAACCCGCCTCCCGCGCCTTCCGGGCTGAATCCCGCGGTTTCCACAATTTTTATCCGCGTTTTCTGACACCCGTTGGAACAGGTGTTTTCCCGATATCTCGCGCTTTGTATCCGCGGTTTTGGTATCTGGACAGCAATCCGCCGTGACCGCGCTACCCTCCCCCCTCCCTTTTTTTGTGTTTCCGGTTTAAGTTATGCGCATGTGCAAACAGGCGTTAGCTTTTATTTTGGTCTTTTTAATTAGTTTGTATGTACGCCCAAGCGCATGGGAAGACAAGCACATGCGCAGGTTTGTTTGTTTTTTAAACGCGCCGCCGCGCCGCGGGGATGGCACGCTGTGTAATCAGTGCTTCACGCAAGTGAAGCGGAAGACAGAGGGGCCATCTGACCACCTCCAAGCGATATAAAATGTCGCGGATAGAAGAACTGCGGGAAAACTAGCATGGTAAGATGTCCGTGTGACCGCGGCCTAAGATACTTTAAGTACCTAGGGCTTTATTTTCATGCCACCACAAATTAGACACTCCAGCGCAGGATAGCAACTAACAACCTTAAAGCAAATGTCAATGCCCTCCTACGGTTTTACTTCTCAGAGAGGGGGAACCAATTTGTGCCATCTGTGTTAAAAGTATTTAATATAAAAATAGAGCCCCAACTACTTTATGGAGCCCCTGTGTGGATCGAGGCAGTTAATAAGTCAATTGAACAGGTGCATTCGAGCTTTTTTAAAGAAAGATACTAGGTGTTCCACCTTGCTCCCTCTACGAGGCCCTCTGTCTGGACTGTGGTCAAAGCCTTATGTCTACGAGGGCATGGCTTATGACCTTCAAATATTGGGCCCGACTGCACTATAACTCGGATCCCACTAGCTATAGTTATCAGATGTTAACTGAAACTGAGGGTTCACCCGGGCTTGTCATAATAGAGAAAAAACCGAGATCCTTGAATATCTCTATTGAATCTATGCTGATGCTGTTTGAAACAGAGGTGTTCCACAAAATAAGGAACAGATTACTGGAGGCAGAGTTGTGGAACTTGTTTAATGCAGCCAATAAGACTTGTTCCCCTCTGAAGCATGGGATAGTTCCCATGGTAGGATACTTGCACAGTTATTTCTTCCAACTGCAATCTCCAAAATTGCGCAGAATTTTTACACTGGCTGGGCTTAATGTTTTACCCTCGGCAATTTTATTTGGAAGATTCCAAGGTATTCCCTCTGCCAGTAGACTTTGCCCTTATACATGTGAAATGATTGAAACAGTGTACCATGTACTGTTTGAATGTTGTTATTATGCTTCCATTAGGAAACAAATTTTATCACCAATTTTGGGTAGAGTGTTAGATTGTTCCAGGCCGAACAAACTACTATTTCTGTTGAATAGCACTGAGGAAGACATAACCGAACTTGTGGCAAAGTTTTTACTGGCTGCTGCTGCTATACGTAGTAAAAATTTTGTAGGCACTCAATATAGGGTAATTTTTAATGGAATTCTATTTTATGCAGAATCTGGGTTTTTTTAAATTTCTCAGATATTATGTTTTTACTATTGTGAGATGCCATTAAAAGAATTGTTTGTGATGGTATAAAGGTATTGTCTCCCATGTCTTTGGCACTTTATTACTACAGCAGAATAGTCTATGGTTTCTGTTTTCTTCCTTTCTCTCCTTTCATCCCAGATGAAACTATGTAGATAAGTAATTTGAGATTGCTTTTGTATTCCCTTTAGAGATCAAACATTTATCAAACTGACACTCTTCTAGCCTCATTTCTGTAGGGGAAAAAAGCAAATTCCTTGCTCACGTCTCTTCTGGCACTTTCCTTTTACAGTTTTGATGATAAAATAAGCAGGCTCTTTGCTGGGTTAACTCTTTATTCAATACATCTATCGTCATGTCTGTTTAAAACCATTCCAAGAAATCTGAACATTCCAGATTGGTAGTCTTGTTAGTCTGTAGTGGGAGTCCAGTGGCACTTAAGGAGCTAACATAATTTATTCTAGCATAAGCCTTCATGAGTCAGAGATCCCTTCTTCAGATGCACCTGATAAAGTAAGGTCTGCTTCTCAAAACCTTATGATAAAATGTCCTTCTTAATGTAATGTAAGCCTTTAATGCATCTGATGAAATGAGCTCTGACACATGAGAGTTTATGATAGATGGAATAAATTTTGTTAGACTTAAAGGTACCAATGGACTTATTATTTTATTTATTTGGGGAGAAGCTGTAGCTCAATGGTAGAGCATGTGCTTGGCATGCAGAAGGTCCCATGTTCAAGCTCTGGCATCTGCAGGTAAAAGGTTCAGGAGGTAGGTAATGTGAAAGACCTCTACTGGAGACCCTGGAGAGCTGCTGCCTGTCTCAATAGACAATACTGACTTTGATGGACCGATGGTCTGTTTCATAAGGCAGCTAAACGTTTTCATATGTTCCGCTGCTGAGAATATTGCACTTATGAGAAACTAAAAAGGGATACAAAATCTGCACAGAAAAAATGGCACCGTAGGGGTTTTTTGTGAGAAATGAAAGCATGACAAAATCCTACAGAGAGAGTTTGGCATCCATTTCCTGTGATACAGTGGTAGGAAGAGGGTGGTAATAATAGCAATTATAACAGCAATTGTTTAGGCTTTTTTTTAATTCAAAGCTGTCGTTGGAGATGCTGAGAGTGTATAAATGTATTGTAAATTTATTTCAGATGAGGCTTCAAATTTTACTGAATTTACAAATTATTAAATGTACTTAATAATTGGGGCAACTGTACTGTCCCATATATGGAGCTGCGGTGGCTCAAGTGGTTAAGACGCTGAACTGCAGGCTGTGGAAGGTCAGTAGTTCAGCAGTTCAAGACCCGGGTGCCGCAAGACGGGGTGAGCTCCTGTCTCTAGTTCCAGCTCCTCCCAACCTAGCAGTTCGAAAGCAAGAAATTGCAAGTAGATAAATAGGTCCAACTTCGGTGGGAAGGTAACAGCATTCCATGCGTCTTGGTGTTTAGTTATGCCGGCCACATGACCATGGAAACGTCTTCGGACAGCGCTGGCTCTTCGGCTTTGAAACGGAGATGAGCACCGCAACCCTAGAGTCGGATTCGACTGGCTTTCGAGCAAGGGAACCTTTACCTTTACTGTCCCATATATTCTGCAGGAATTGGCATGGCACTGCATTCTTTGGGTAAAATTTCCCAATTTACATTTTACTAATTACATGCCAAGATCATTTTGAGGATTTTGCTCAACTGGTTCAGAGTTTCGGGCTTGGGTGTCATCAATATGCTGATGACACCCAGCTATATTTGTAGCTGGGTGGCCACCCAGACTCTGCCCCGAAGAATCTGGCTGAGGGGCTGGAGGCCGTGGTGGGAAGCAAAGCCGGTTGAAGCCGAATCCAGCTAAGATGGAGGTTCTGTGGCTGGGGGGGGGGGTGATTCGGGATTGGGGAGCCAACTCCCAGTCCTAAATTAGGTGCCTCTGACACTGGCACCTACCATCAGGAGTCTGGGGGTGATCTTGGACTTTGCTCTATGTATGGATAGAGATGTGAAGGCCTGGAAAAAAAACGGAAAAATTCGGGGGGGATAATTTCTAAAATATATATATATATATGGTATCAGATTGATCTAATTTCTGTGCACTGAGGACAAGCAAGTCCTAGGTTACAAACAGAACTCTCCAATGCATGAACAAGATGCATTTCTTCCTTTAGGAGGTGCGATTGTCAGAAGAAAATAAAAAAGTTTCAGTTTGTTTTTGCATGTGGGAGGGTATTCTGTTTGTAATAATTGTTTGGATACACTATATTTTTAATATGCTAGTGATAATTTCATGCTAAGTAAAAATGTCCATACTCATATTTTATGTTCCTAAAGTAACAGAATGACTTTCAATCTAGAAAAGACAAAAGAAATGTTAATGTAGCATTGTTTTCAATTTTTCTGAAAATTTCCGTTTTTTCCCGAAAAAAACCGGGGGGAAAACGGGGTTTTTTCCGATCTTCAAAATTTCCGGAAATTTTACATCTCTATGTATGGAGGCCCAGATCATCGATGTTGCCCAGCGGGCATTTTTCCACTAAGTCAGACAACTGGCCTCCTATCTGTCTAGCCCTGACCTTGCCACAGTAATTCATGCAACAGTCACCTCCAGGCTGGATTACTGTAACTTGCGGTAGGTAGAGCTACCCTTGAAGCTGACCCGGAAACTCCAACTGGTACAAAATGCAACTGTGTGGCTCCTTAGAGGGACCCCACAGAGGGTGCATATCCATTGAATGCTGTGTGAGCTGCATTGGTAGCCTGTGGAGCACTGGATCAGATTCAAGGTTCTGGTGCTTACCTTTAAAGCCCTTAACAGTCAGGGAACTACATACCTTCGGAACCACCTCTCCCAATATGTCCCCCCGAAGGGCACTGAGATCAGCAGATAAGAATCTTCTGGTGGTTCCATGGCCCCAGCCTTTTGGAACTCTCTGTCAAATGACATCCGCGCTCTGCCTGACTTATTGGTTGAGGCCAGCAACCATTTTTTACATCTCCCTGGCACCCCCCCTTCTCCCCCATGACTGAATGCTAGCTATGCCATCTTGTTTTTTATTGGTTTCTAATACTGAAATGCTGAATGTTTTATTATTGAATTTTGATGGTTTTAACAGGCTTTATTGTATTTAATTAGTCTGTTGTAAACCTCCCTGAGCCCCGAGCAAGCAGGGAAGGGCAGTCAAGAAATCTAATGAAATAAATAAATAAATTTTTACCATTGCAGATGTTTGATGTCACTGAAGGAGCACTTGGGACAGTAAGTCCTACACACAACTTTGCGCCTCCCCATTATGATGGCATCGAAGCTCTTACTATTATGGGCGACAACCTTTTTAGCGGATCCAGAGATAACGGCATTAAAAAGTGGGATTTGGCTCAAAAAGACCTCATTCAGGTACTGTTAGGAAAGTTGAGGAATCAGATATATAAACTCTGTACACTGTCTATTAGTCAGCACTAGTTCTTTGTCAAGAACTGAGTTCTGGAGCTGGTGTAGTGGTTAGGTGTGCGGATCTGGGAGAACCGGGTTTGATTCCCCACTCCTCCACTTTCAGCTGCTGGATGACCTTGGGCAAGCCATAGTTCTGTCAGAGCTGTCCTTGAAAGGGTAGTTCTAGAAAGAGCTCTCTCAGCCCCACCTACCTCACAGGGTGTCTGTTGTGGGGAGGGGGAGGGAAAGGGGTTTGTAAGCCACTCTGAGACTCCAGGTGAAGGGCGGGGTATAAATCCAATCTTCTCCTCCTCTTCTTCTTCTCCTTCTGCCTGAGCAATTTTTAAACTCCATGTTGGCAGCAAAGTTTAGGATTTGCTTTTTAATAGTGAAATCCTTAGCACAGTTGCACCCTTCTAAGCTGATTGACTTAATTGGACTTTGAAGGCTGTAACTCTGCTCAGGGTGTTACTGTAAATGTATCTGCATCCAGAAAATGATGTTAAGGGCCAGAAATGTCAATCTTGAGTCAACACTTTATATTTCAGATACATAATTTACGTACATCAAAGTTACGTGTGACATAATGACTTGTAGATTACATGTGTCAACATTCATGCAACTGTCCTGTGATGTGGCTCCTAGCAGAATCCTGATTAATTCCCAGTCCTCCTCTTAAGTTGCATCTTCTAGCCATCTTGGTTCCAAAGGATATGCATGGTGATGTACTAGTAAAAATGTTAAAAGATTGGAAGAAAGAAGCACAACCCCCGCCCCCCCACCCACTTTAACTCAGTGGTCATAACCAGTGTTCCCTCTAAGCTGAATTAGTGTGAGCTAGCACAGTTTTTTAGCTATGTTTCACTCAATATAAATGTGTTTTACTTACATTTTGTATTAAGATCTATTGGTGTGGATCCAGCCTTCCTCCAAGGAGCCTCCCCCCACTTAAGTGTCCCTTCAATAGGAGGAAAAGGAAGCATCCTTAGACTGGAGGAAGGCTTCAGACTTTGGTCACTGGAGTGGTAGCAGAGGTGTAGGAGCCACAAGGTGACTTGAGTATTCTGTATTGAGATTTGCAGTCTTTGCCTTTTGTAAGCTATCCACTTGGTTCATAAAAATGTTATGTAAATTGCTTGAAAGGATGCACTTAAATTGTGCAAAATAGTCTCCACTTTGTTATATTTTCCGATGTGGCTTTCAGAGTTTTAAGTTTCCCTCCCAGAGTCTAAATGGTGGTGTTTCTCAACCTGATTGTGTGCTGTGTCTTTTCAGCAAGTTCCTAATGCCCACAAAGACTGGGTCTGTGCTCTGGGACTAGTGCCTGGTTCCCCTGTCCTCCTCAGTGGCTGCCGTGGAGGCATTCTGAAGCTTTGGAATGTAGATACATTTGCACCAATAAATGAGTTGAAAGGACACGACAGTCCCATCAATGCCATCTGCACCAACTCCAGCCAGATCTTCACAGCATCAGAGTAAGTTATTTTTGTGTTCTCTACATCCTAGTCACAGCTGGAATGAAATCTGACTCGTCCACTCTACTCAAATAGTGACAGGAATTTTCATTACTTTACACCAAATGCAGAAATTCAAAGGGCTTACTGTCAGCTAGGTGTTTCAACTCTTCTACACAATTGGAGTTATAACGGACCCCACATGGGTATAAAAACATGTGAAAGTGGCACTTAATATTCCACACAGCCTCCTACAATAAATGGTTCAATTGTTCTGTAGCATTTCAACCATCTCTCTCATTTGACAGATTGTGAGCTTTCAAAAAAAATCAGTCCAAGGGGAGACCAAAGCATTGCACTCCAAGATATTTATAATTTACATTCCCCCACAGTCTGAAAATGTGGTTAACACAATAATACAAGCTAAAATAGAGATGCTAACCCCTTAATGCTTTTGTTGCTGTTTTTATATGACTGAAACAGGAGTCTGTTTCACCCTAACACCACCAACAATTTGTTTATGGACAAATTTAGAATTGTGTACGTTGTAGCCTACTTTAAACCTTTTTTTATTTAGTACAAAATAATTGCGATAGAACTGGAACTGGATACCATTTTTCAAGGGCAGACAGGGATGGGAAAATGGCCAGGAAACCCACACATGCAGAACGTGCCCCAAAAATGGGGGGAAGGAGAAGCAGGCTGCATGGGCTTCAGGCAGGCCAGGTCCTGCCTCCCCCAGTCATTTGGGACAGGTATCTGCTTCCTTGGGTGGGCCAGACCTTGTCTCTGCAACCCAGGCCCTTTTGGCAACTACGCAGGCCTACCCAGATGGCAGGGAGGCCCTTGACCCACTGGAAGAAGTCCCGGTGGCCGTAATGGCCAATCAACCCATGACATTTTACCTCATTCATTACCAGAGTCATTTTGGTCTTCCTGCCTCAAGAAAAATCAATTACTGTCTAGCCTTTTGGCTTTCCAAATCTTTGTCCCCTTTAAGCATGCCATTCTAGCAAGGTGTGCTATGCTAAACCTATTTTTTCTTACCTCGGTTAGAGGTATTAGCATAATTAAAGCTGGTGACTGGGAGAGAGAGATGACTCATCCCTCTGCCATCCTTTTACTAGCCTTGCAGCATCTATGGAGCGTGTGTGGAGCTGCAGCCCCAATTAATAAAATATTGAAGTGGCTTTTAGGGTGGAGGGCATTTCTCCACATTCCCGACCAGCTGGTTAGTGGGAGGCTGGGAGAACTGGCTGTGGTCCTCTCCCTTTCCACCCCAGTCACCACTTCCCCCCATTGCCGCTTCCTCTCACCCCCTTCAATCAAGAGGAGAAAAATTGGGATCCAGTGTGGAGAATGAGATTTCTCAACTCTATGAAACTCGCAGGTTCCTTGTTTCTGTTCTGTAATACTGATGCACATTTCACGCTTCCCGATTCCACCTGCTTTAAGGAAAGTTTCTGTTGCAGAGGTTGATGTTTTATTCATGGCCATGTATATTAAAAATAATTTTTCTCTATACATCAATAAAATTGTAATTTTTATTGTTCGGTAGTGATCGGACTGTCAGGATCTGGAAAGCTCCCAGCAGTCTGGATGGACAGATATCAGATCCTGGAGAGACAAGTGAAGATCTTGCTAGTAATTAATCAGGAGTTCCAACATACTATGTCTCCAGCTATGGTGATAGATGGTGTGTGTTCTTCCTGAAAGTTGCTTCGTTGGGGAAAGAAAACTGGAAGATACAGCTCATCTGCCCTGTTAAGTGTGTTGTATTCTGCTAAAACTGCTGCCCTTAAGAGCTGTCCCTACGTACTGTATTTTAAAACACTAGTCTGTTGGTGATGTATGCTTGTCTCACATATAATGGCTGGAATTGTGTGTACATGTAAGTCTTGTAAGTTAAACAAACTGGATGTCTGTTGGCTTGAATGGCAGTCTTAAAAACTGTAACTGGACAATATGAAACACGTACCTCACTCTCTGACCCTTCTTTCAGCCAAACTTCATCTCATGGGTGTATGGAGTGTTCTGTTGTATCCGTTGCCTCCTTTCCATGGCCTTCAGTAGAAGAGAATTGGAAATTCTAGAAAGTTTACTTTTGTTTTGCTGCTGTTAAAAATGTTAAGACTGGAGAGGAGGGGGAAATCTTTGAGACAGATTACTGACCTGACTATGTTGTGGTAACAAGGATGTCATAGGACCTCCGTTAACTGTTAGCATATATTCTTGTTGACCAAAGTTGTGCAGCTACATATACTCTGCGCTCAGGACTAGAACTAAAATGTTATTAAATTGCTGTTAACTTCTTATTAGTGCTTTGCCTACAACAGTATTCTTAATGCCCTTACAAAAAACCAAAACAAATACAAAATCCCTTGAAATCTATTTTTCTTCGGAACTTAGGCACAAAAACATCTTACATGTTTTTGTTTAAAGCAAACACCACACTCAAGAAGATGTCCTTTCTTTAATCTCATTTGATAATGCTGCTAAATATCTTTTAGAATGTGTTGCTTGTGAGCCTTGGCAGTTACGTAAAGGAACTGTACCACCTGTGTCAACAAAGGCTGTGTAAATATTTGGGTTGTAAAAAGACTCTCTTAACAATGTGCCTGCTTGGATTTTAAAATGCTGTTGTAGAGTGTGGATATTGAGCGAGAGGGTTGTATAATTTATCAAGCTTTTGGGGACATTAATTTGTACATTCAGCAAGTTTTAAAAATTTATAATAGATTCAGGAACAGTGTTGAATTATTTTCTTGGGTTTTTCTGGCAAAGAATATGAGCCTGTAAATGTACAGCTTGTGGTAGTTGATGCTTAAATTAAAAAAAAGTTAATGTGAAAGTTTGATTTCTCCTTGCTTTTCTTGCTCTAACAAGTGAAAATTGTCATAATCACAGTAGAACTGCCAAGGCCCCATATATCATGTAGCACAAAGAATTTCATTTTCTGCTGCAACTGAGTAATACTCACACTAAAAGCAACCTACACATCTGTTCTTGGCTGTTTCTTACAACATCATTAGTTGAGAACACAAAATCCCTCCTGATAAGAGTAGGGCCCCAGCAGTGTATCCATATGTAAATATTTCACTTTACATAGTGAACAATATAGCTAATTCAGCAGAGAACGCTATAGCACTCTCAAGTTTCTTATGGGCTTTTACAACACCACAGCAATAGTAGAAGTTGAAAACAAAGCTGTCCTTCTAGGTCAGTCACAGTGAATGGAAGCCATGTCTGAATTGGAAGTAAAGCCTCCCCTACCTCCATCCGTTTTTCTTCCTTTTGCCTCCAATCTAAAGGACAGACATAAGTGACCAATAATGCAATCCTATGTTGACATTCTCTGGTCTAAGTCCAATGAAACTAATGGGCATAGACTGGAGAAGCTCTAAACGTCAGTTGCACTGTGAGGCATACATATGAGTACTACAGATCCTCTTTGTTTCATTTCCCACTTTTGTCTTGCTCTTCTGCAGAGCTCAGGACAGTGTCCCTTTCAGGCTGACTGAGCTTTGGTCCAAGTCCCAGCACTCCAGTTTCGTGAGGGTGTGGCTGCTGTTTTTGGCCCCCTGTTGACCAGTAGGCTTTCTTCTCATTTTTGCCACCTGCAATCTGAGAAAGAGATGGCATATACAATGCTCTGCTCCTCTGAGAAGAGTGAGAGGATGTACCCCATCCAACCTCCTCTCTCCAGTCTGTCCAGGGATTTCTCCCTGTTAGGCCTCAGATTTGAACAGGGAAAGGCTCTACAGCATCCTTCGCCTCCTACTTTCTACCATCACATGTTCCTCTGAGCTTAGCAGTGGGTGAGTCTCCTCATCAATTGCCCTCTCCTGCCCATTTGAAGCAGATGCTGCATTTCATAATGGCCCTGTTGCATTCTGAGGCCTCTTGTGAGGACTTCTCCCCTCACTTGAGGTTGGGGAGCCATGCAAAGAAAAATAAGCAGGACTATTTTGGGGCAGGAATGTGCGTGCATGGCTACAGACGGAAGGCCTGGAGAGCAAACCCCCGGCGACTCCAAGTCGGGGGGCAGGGGGGGGCTGGAAGGATCGGAGAGGCATTTAAATGCCTCCCTGTGCCTTCCCCGACCTGTCCAAGGGCCAGCTTGCCTGGGCTCCCCGCAGCCACAGGGTGCCCAGGCAAGCCAAGGGAAGGCATGAGGTGTGGCCTAATATGCTAATGAGCTGTGATGTTGGGGTGTGGCCTAATATGCTAATGAATTTCTTCTATTGGGTGTGGCCTGTTATTCTAATGAGTTCCTGCTGGGCTTTTTTTACAAAACAAAGCCCTGAAAATAAGTAATGGAGTGGTGGTTATGCGAGAGAGCTAAGAAATATTGGGCGTGGATTCAAGAAATATTGCAGAATATATTGAAATGTCATATACCATTTACACCGGAAATAGTACTTTTGAATATTTTACCAGAAAATTGTAAAAAAGACGATTCCTATCTTATATTGTATTTAACCACCTCTGCTAGAATATTGTATGCTAAATATTGGAGGAGCTAGGAAATGCCAAGCAAAGAAGAATTTATTAATAAAGCACTTGAAGCAGCGGGAATGGACAAACTCACTTTATTCTTGAAAGACCACACAGAAAATACTTTTGAAATCACATGGGCAAGATTTTATACATGATATGAGAACGATATCAAAAATAAGAGAAGAACAATAAGCAATTTTACTAAGAGGTTTTAGACCACAATAGCATTTATATAAGTAGAAACCGTTTGCAAAAGTAGATTATAACAAAGTTTAAGGTCTAAAGTTGAAATGTACATGAAAAAGGCTCTTGAAGTATTACTTATTTACAATGTACCCCCAATGTAATGGAGATATTATGGCCTACAGTTTTGGCTCTTCTAGTTATGTGTGTACCATTTCCAAAAGCTCAGATTTTGGTATATGTGATGTTAGGCAATTAATACACATCACAAAAGGTTACTTTTGGAAATGCTTATACTTCAGCTAGTTCCTTGGAATAGGCTCTCGGCAGTCATGACTGTGGAGCTGAGCACCACAAACATCAAGAAATGATGGAACCGTAAGTGCAGATTCGGAGAGATCTTGAGGTGATCACTTCATATGATATTTTCTTCCAATACGTGGCAATAGCTTCTATGTAGAAAAGCATGTGTGCTTTTGAAGTGTGAAATGCAGCAGGCACCTGAATTAACTTGATTTCAGGAGGCACACCCCATGGCCAAAATGAATAGTTGCTTCACATGTGAGACAGATTGCAGGTAACCACATTGGTGCAAAGCAAAAGCCCAAACCAAATAAACAAAACAACCCACCCTACTAGCCAAAATGACAAGATGTCTTGTATCGTTTTGATTGGTCCTAGTAAAAGAAATTATATGCCTTTAATTTCCGGTTGTATGTCTATATTAGCCTTATGGATCCTGTTATATAATTAGCTTTGTAAGGATGTCAGGGTTAATGGCCAGCACAGCTGCCATTTTCCTCCCTAATCATGCCTAACCTGCAAATCAAGGTTACTTTGCATTGATAAGAGTGATAAATTTATCTATTCTGTCCACTTGCAGATAAGCCTATGATATGTGTTAAGCAGTTGTTGCCTATAAAAGTCCCTTTCTGTATGGTACTTGGATTGTAATTACTCAACCATGGAGAGAAACAAGCTTCATTTTTTTGCTATTTTACTTGCAGGTAAGATGCTCAATTAGATTTCTTGTTCAGACTGAACAGTTCAGTTTGGATACACAGGATCAAGCTCAGAGACACCTACATAGCATACCTGTGCACACAGGCATGACTTGGCAACCTGTGATCAGAACTTCTGGCTCTTGGGTATGGTTTTTAACTTGAAACCTGCTGTTGAAAGGGACTTAACTCCAAGGCTGTTTTCCCAATGTAACTTCTACTACTACAAAATTGTTATTAGCTCCATCTTGGGAAATAAGGGTAGAATTTAGTTGAGTAAAAGGGTCTGGAAAGAAAGATAAACACCACTTAACCCAGTGCTCCTGTTCCTACCATAATCCGTAAGCCTCAGTGATGGTTATAAAGTCAAAATCAAAACATGGATGTCCTATATCATGTCTGGGATTTGACACTTGGTCCCACCTGGGGTAGTATGACCTGTTTCCTGTTCCTGTAGGGCCTGCTTGAAGTGCTGCAGTAGATTGGGAGGATTTGGCTCACTGCAAAGGCTGTACAGTTCTGAACTTTTATGCGTTCTTTAATATTACTTAAAATGCTTTTTAACCAGCAGCCACCTCACAGAAAATACCATTTGTATGCTCAGTTTTCAAAGAAAAGTGATGGGCAGGTCTATAAGAGGGCTTTTAAGACTTTCTAACTGCACCGTGATTTGAAACCGTTACGCTTTTGATCCTTTCCTTTAGCTTTTACATGCTGCACCAGCTACAGTGGATACAGGTCAGGCAGCAGGATTTGAAAAGACCTTGTTCCATGAGAGATGCAGGTGAAGGGTTATGAAATAAAGTAGCAGGATTGCTCAGGATTGCTATGGCTTCTTAATAGGATGTTATAGGAGTTTGTAGAACTATTTGAGTAGGAGTTCTGGAAGTCCTCATCAGATGGTCTTGACTCTTGGGTAACTCCTGGTCATCACTGCAAGGTTCCTCCCTGCCCTGCCCTCCTCTTACCCTTACCTATATGAAGCTGCAAAGCAAAGTAGTACAGAGCTTTGGAGTTCTGTTTCATGGGTACTAGGGTAGGGCAACCAAGCCAATGGCCAATGGCTGGCAACCCACACAAGACACCATCATGAAATAATTTCTAACCCAAACCTGGAAGTGGCACCATACCATTGTAGGAGTCGGGGAAACTCTGTGATTACCATAGAATTTCCTTTGAATCCTAGAGTGGTGTAATGTCACTTCCAGGTATGTACCAGAAATGACATCACACCATCACGGCAACTGTGATTTTAAATTATTTTTACTCCTGCTTGTCTACCAAGGAGTGGTGGGAGTTGGTGACTTGCAGTGTGAGAACTCCAGCTATTGCAAATGACCTGGTAAGCCTAACTGGTTCACTAATAACCTGGCTGTCTTTCTGTGAGCACAGGTTTCTGTGTATGTTCAGTGCTCAGCTGAGGTTGGCAGGGTATCCAAGAGGGGTAGAATAGGGGGACAAAATTTGATTGGTCCTGGTTACCTTGAAGGCCCATGCAGCTATGGCAGTTCCCAGCACCTCTGAAGCTTGAGGATTGTATTTAGGCTGAGCCGAAAGAGGCTGGATTTTAGTGACTAATGTAAAGATGACCTTAGACCAGTGGTGGCGAACTTATGGCACGGGTGCCAGAGGTGGCACTTAGAGCCCTCTCTGTGGGCACACGTGCCATCGCCCCAGCCAGGCCCAGACCATAGTGTCGAATTCTCTGCCAAATAATTTTAAGTAAATGAAAGCATTTGGAATTGCTTTCCTTACTTTGTTTGGATCATCTTAAGTTAATGTATGGGTTGTTTTTTCTAAAGTAAAACCTCAGTATTCAGGTTAAATTGCCATGTTGGCACTTTGCAATAAATAAGTGGGTTTGGGGTCTCAGTTTGGGCACTCGGTCTCTAAAAGGTTCGCCATCACTGCCTTAGACGTTTTCAAATGTTACAACTGGATACTCTAGGTGTCCACTAACAGGATCATGTTCTGCCTATGTACAGTCACCTTTTTGTGTGAAGGCGACAATGCTTGGATTTTCTCATAAAGCTTCAGTACACATTCCATGAAACCCTCCTTCATGTAGTATGTCATGTGCCAAAGCTGTGCACACAGAGAAAGTCCATGCACTGCCTTCTTCATGGATAATGTAGATATCTGGACCACCACCGGTGGTCTGTGGGCTCCCAGAATGCATGGCTGTAACTTGTGAAAAGGCCTAATCCTATGATGTGTGGAGATACAGATGGTCCTCACTTGATGATGTTTAGCTACCTCTGATGAAGCAAAATTGCTATGCTGGGATCTAGCTGTGTCTGTCATTGTACCCATCTCTCCAGAGAAGAGGAATCCACTGCTGTCAGGGATTTTTCTGAGGTTGACAATACAAGCAAAACTGTTTCTACTTCTAACCTGGCCTGGTAAAATGATTTAAATCTGTTGCTGGAAGGATATTGTACATTGGTTCTAAAAATGGAACTTTCTGTTTTGGAAATGTGGATTATGCCCAGTGTTCACCTGTAAAATGTAATTTCCTGGCTACATAGGAATGCATAATTTAAATTCATAATTTAATTCTGCTAGGAGATCATGATGCCAGACACGTGTGCATATACAATTATGATTTACATCCTCTGAGCCTTGCACACAGGGAGAGTCAGCAGCACATAGCACCACACAGCTGCATTTGTTTTTCTGCTTTACTCTTTAACACCACATTATTTGTGTCATAGACAGAGACGATGTTAAATACATGTTCTGGTCTACTGAAGCAGTCCTGATATACACTCTGGGCACCTTTAAAAAGAGCAGATCTTAATTTGGATGAAAAATTAATGACCCATGTGCAACATTAATGTGCAACATTAATGCACTGTGAGGTTTTAAACCTGGGTCTTCCAAACCCTAGCCCAACAATCTCACAACTACACAAAGGCTAGCACTCTTTGGAGGGTGAAATGGAGGCAGACCAGCATATGTCGTCCTGAGCGCCTTGGACAAAGGATGGGATAAAAAAGTGCCGAATGAAATAAAAATAAATGAAATCTTATAATAAAACCAGAGAGCAATAGAAAAGAGATAAAGAAATCGATGGCATCCTATGCACATGTAAATCCCAGTAAACTCAGTGGGGTTGATTTCTGAGGACATTTACAAATGCATGTTCTAATCTTCCATAAAGATAGTTTCAGAGTAAATGTATTGAATTGCAGTAAAACTCATACCCTGAGACTCTTGTTGGTCTCTAAGGTGCTACTGGGCTTGAATCTAAGGGCACTTTCACACATGCTAAATCAGGATGTCAAACATGTGGCTGGTGGGCCGGATGCAGCACATAAAGGGCTCAAATCTCGCCCCTGAGCAACTTCCTTCTCCTGCTTCCTTTCCCAGGGCTGCTGCTGCTGCAGCCGCACTGTAGCTTGCTTTTTTCTCCAGCTCCCTTCTGGCCTTTTGCTTTCTGCCTCTTGCCTCCCTCCCCCTTCCTTGCTCTCTCTCTCTTACACACAGAGAGGCACACAGAGAGCTCCCTGGCTGTGTCCTGTTTCATGTGGGAGAGATACAAAGACAAGCCTCTGTCCCTCTCTCTCGCACGCACACACACACACAGTTTCTGCTTCCTTCTCTGGGGCTACTCCTCTTTTGGGGAGGAAGGGGAGGAGAGAGAGAAAACAAAGTTGGAATCCCATTGCAGCTTCAAGACCAACAATGTTTTATTCCAGGTAGAAGCTTTTGTGTGCAAGCATACTTCTAGGGAGGGAGGGAGGGGGTGGGTGACTGGGTGGCTGGGTTCTTCTGACAAGCACAATAAACATTGAGGAAATTATTTTGGCTTATTCTGGAAAGTGTTTAAAAAAAAAAAAAGACTGGATTTCTCTGTTCATATTTGGATTTATTTATTTAGGAATTAGGAATTAGAACACTTGGATTGGTCCGGTCTTGGAGAGTGGAGTGATTTCAGATGCCAAATGATAATAGCACACATTGGTAATGAGACAGGAAAACTAGCTCTCAATTCAGTCCAGGAGGATGCATTGTCCTGGGCTTCATTATCAGTTGCAATTCAGCAGTCTCTCTTTCTAATCTCCCTTTGAAATTCCTTTGTAAGACCACTGCTACTCTTAGGTCAGCAACTGAATGTTGTGGTTTCTAATGTCAGACTTATGTCCGTTTAGTCTGTGCATCCTCCTGGACCAAATCCTCCTGGATGGAATTGAGACCTAAGTTTCCTATCTCATTAGCAATGCTGGTATCTCCATGCCTACTTCCACTCTGTATATCACACCTAATCCAATTAAGCCTGCTATTGTCATTCACCTGCTATTGCCATTTGACATATGAAATCACCTTTATAAAGTTTGTATCTCCAGTACCTTGTGTTACACTTTATGGCATGCGTTGCCCAGCTCCTTGATTGTTTTCAGCCCAGTCTGGCCCTTGTAACAAATGAGTTTGACACCTCTGTGCTAAATAATATAGTTTCAATCTACTTTTTGCAAGTGGATTTTGCCATTTCACACAGTAAAATCCTGCTGCAAAGTACAATGAAACTGGATTGAAAGTGTGTCATTTATAGTGTGTAAAAGCACCCTAAAAGTTTCAGTCTCTCTCCCCCCCCCCCCCCCCCCTTGAATGGCACTTGTAGAGATAAACTAATGAATGAGCACATTTCTGGGCATGGTTCCTACGCAATTTGAAGGAGGATCATAAGGACGGAGAAATGCTTTTAAGATGTAGCTAAACTTTGGTCTGGAACCTATGTGTCTCTCTACCATAATATTTTTTTTTTTACATGAAGCCCAGAATGTGTAACAAGCAGGGTTCCCTGTGTGGTAAAGCCTAGGTATTTGGTATTTGCTTCGCAAAAGGAGAGTTAAAAAAAAACAAAAACACAACACTAGTGGGCAGCACAAGTTTTGGTTAATTTCTGATAAGAAAAGCCTCTTCTTTAGTGCATACCTAAAACCAGAATGCTATGAATCTGGTTTGCTTTATTGATGTTTTACTAGGATTTGCGAGTATAGGGGAAGAAACAATCTGGGACATGACTTCATTCACTCATAGTTAATTGTTTTTGTTAGAAAAAGAGGGATGCAGTGAAGGGGACAGAATTAACCAGTATGCTAAATACACTAGCAGGTATGTCCAACAGGTAGATAGCGATCTACCAGTAGATCGCGGAGGGGTCAGAAGTAGATCACCAGCCTCACTTGATCTCCTGACAGAAGGTGCATTATAAATGGGGGGGGGGGGCGGTAGAACCCAACTTTAGTGGGTTAAAATCTAATTTGAAACTAATTTGAAACTTTATTTTCATGGTCGTAGATCACCGGCACTTTTGGCCAGAAAAAATAGATCACTACCTGTTCGAAGTTGGACATGCCTGCACTATAGAATAGTTCCCAAGCAAACTGGGTTCCTGCTGTAGCCCAGTTACCCAAATAGCATTAACACATTTTGAAGATTATGGTTAAATCTCCCTGCACAAGAATATCCTGGACAACACACTGGAGCTTCTGTTTCACCAAGGGCTTCTTCTTCTTCTTTTTAATCCCTTGGTGTTCAGGGCAGTGAGCTGGGGACCCCTGTCATGGGAGGAGCCCAGAAAAGCTTGCTTTGATACTCATGACACGGCAAAGCGGCCAAGGCCATTCTTTTGAAACTAGGGGGGGGGGGATGTATGCCAGAGGGGGGGGAAGGATGCCAGAAGCCTAAACTAGAGGAACAGATGGCTATCAGACAAAAATCAATAGCTCCCCATCATTGTGCTTCTTCAGGAAGACTGATTAGTTCCTGTGTAAGACCTTGGGAGGATGGGAACAACCCAGTCTCTGCTTCCCAGAAGCCTGGTTTGGTCCATGTGGGTTTCCCCTGTGGGACAAATAGCACTCCTTGACTGTTTTCAATTGGAAAAAAGTGTAAAAGGGAAGGATGATGTCCTGTCCCCTTCTCCACGAGTGCCATGGCCCTGGCCTGAACCGGGCACGGCACACATGGAAGTCATGGAGAACCAGCAACTCACATCCCTCTGTGTTACATCTGACACAGGGTGCAGAACTCAGATCCAAATTGTATGCTCTGTAATGTGTGAATCGGTTTTGGAAATTTCCTATTTAACTTCTAAAGGAATTTGCATAGCATTGGGTTAAGTCTGAAAATCAATGGGACCCACTGATGTCTGTGGGAAGAAGTCAAAGATATTCCTCCACTATCCAGAAAACTAGGCATGAGACTCATGAAGCAGCAAAGGTTTCAGCAAATGCAGAATTTCATAATGAAGCTTCATTTCTCTACAGAGTTATATTAACAGTTAACACAACTTCTTTCTGGAATTTTCTTTTGTCCTTCAAGTCCATTATAAATTCTGAAGTGGATTAGCATAGGGTAAAACCCAAGGCAGTCTAAAATTCTGGCCTGTATCCAAAAAACATGGTTGTTGCAAATATCACAGAAACTTGTGAAGCTGCACAGTGTAGAATGGATGCCAACTGCAATGTTTTCTTTAAACCCCTCAAGAATCAAGTGGAATGGCTTGTCTGGGTACATGGTACTACTCAAAGTGTGGATGGAAGACAAACTCAGCAGCCTTGTAGAAACTAAGCAGGTATGGGTCTGTCATGATCTGGGCTGTGCCATTAGAAGCCTACTAGGCCCAGGGAGCCTGGCTAGCAGTAGGCGAGGCTGGGCCTACAACTCCCAGAAGCCCCTGAGAGGTTTTGGAGGGCTTGGAATAAAAGATTTGGAGCAGCAGGAAAAGCTGTTGTTCTTCCCAGGAGACAGAGCCAGAAAGGACCGAGGCTGCTGTGGGGGAGAGACCCTCATCCTGAGGGAAGGGTGAGTAGTCTAGTGCCACTTGGAATAGTGAGCAAGGGACAGTATGTATTTAGACGCATTAGGGCATTTGATTTCTTTTCTTTTCACTCACTTTTATTATTCTGCACCTTGTTGTTTGACCTCCTATAAAATAAACTATTTTCATTGTTCACTCTGCCTGGTCCTCACACCTATTATTCAGCCAAAAGGAAGGTCTAAAGGTCTTGGGAGGGTACTCTGGGCCTTCTCAAGGGAGCCTGGAACCAGAGTGGTGGCAGCGTCAGGTGACACCCCACCTGAGCTGTGACAGGGTCTGATACAGGAGATCTCAACTGAACCTTTTGTACAATGCTTTGAGTTCCATAGTAGAAGAAAGTCAGGGATAGAAAGAGAAAAAATAATAAATATCAGGTACAATTCTGTGGCCATAACTTGCTTCACATATTATGTGCATTGGCCAAAATTCCCAGTACTTTGTAGATTTGTTCAAATCCCCTCTGAGTCCTTTGATGCTCAGTCCTAACTACACATAGCATAGCAATCAGGCATAGATGGTATCATTTTTCCTTTTCTTGCTGTACCAGTCTCTCCTTATATATAATTGTGAAGTGGGGTGACACTTTCTGAACTTTCCACATGCTCCTAAATCAGTTGGCTTCATGATGTGTCACTCTGAACCCCAGCCAGTTGGAACACCGAGGTCGTTTGCATATGTGGCCTGATTAGCCTTTACCTCTAACATTCTAAACAGTTTGCTGTTTCTGTTGGGAGTCATTGAATGTGTCCTGAGGTAAAATATATACCCCAATCTTCCCTTAAACAGTCACTGGAGTTGCCAATTTCCCTGTGGGGCATGGAGATCTCCCAGAAATCACCATGTCCCCCAGCCACAGCACATCATTTCTCCTGCAGAAAATTTCGGAACTATTACAACTCATCTCCAGGTGACCAAGATCAGTTCTCCTGGAGACAATGGCTGCTTTGGGCAGTGGACTCTATGGCATTATACCATAACTTCTCCTGGAGACAATGGCTGCTTTGGCCAGTGGATGCTATGGCATTATACCCTGCTGAGGTCCCTCCCCAGGCTCTACCCCTCAGGCCCGTAGCTAACAACTTTTTACTCAGGGGGCCCATGTTTTGCTCAGGGGGCCCAGTATGATCGAGCCTGCCAAGAGGTAGATTACAGTGGAACACAACACAACCACTTGCTCTCACAGTGGGCAGCAATCCAGCTCAGAGGTTCACCTTGCCATTAGTTTAGCAACTTTTGATGCCTCACATTGGGTGTGTACACGCACACACACTACTAAAAAAGCCTGCATGGAGAAACAACCTCCAGTGGGCCAAAGAAGAGGGTTCCTTTAGACATTGCACATTGGAAATGCCAGATCTCCAGATCTCCGTGGGCTCTTTTTCAATGGTAGGTGCAGATGCCACAGAACGCTATGGAATTCACTTCAGATGTGCATATTATCTGCAGCTTCTGAGGGAGAAATGACACACCCAAAGCCATAGGACACCAGAGATAATTTGGAAAAGGATAATAGAGGCAGCAGCAAGGTCCATGTTATTAAGGAGTCCTGCCAGCCCAGATGAACTCAGAAAAGACACCTTAATTGCACAAAGAGTGCAGCTTCCCAAG